>NW_027468946.1:300000-500000 GCF_051014615.1 Bombus vancouverensis nearcticus
CCCATATAACGTAATACGTTATAACGTCATCCCATATAACGTAATACGTTATAACGTCATCCCATATAACGTAATAAGTTATAACGTCATCCCATATAACGTAATACTTTATAACGTCATCACATATAACGTAATACGTTATAACGTCATCCCATATAACGCAATGCGTTATAACGTCGTCCCATATAACGTAATTCGGTATAACGTCATGCCATGTAACCTATTTACGTTATAACGTCATACCATATAACGTATTACGTTATAACGTCATGCCATATAACGTAATACGTTATAGCGTCATACCATATAACCTAATACGTTGTAACGGTATTCAATATAACGGAATACGTTATAACGTCATCCCATATAACGTAATGCGTTATAACGTCGTCCCATATAACGTAATACGTTATAACGTCATCCCATATAACGTAATACGTTATAACGTCATCCGATATAACGCAATACGTTATAGCGTCGTCCCACATAACGTAATACGTTATAACGTCATCCCATAAAACGTAATACGTTATAACGTCATCCCATATAACGTAATTCGGTATAACGTCATCCCATATTACGTAATTCGGTATAACGTCATACCATATAACCTATTAAGGTATAACGTCATACCATATAACCTATTAAATTATAACGTCATCCCATATAACGTAATACGTTATAACGTCATCCCATATAACGTAATACGATATAACGTCATCCCATATAACGTAATACGTTGTAACGTCATCCCATATAACGTAATACGTTATAACGTCATCCCATATGACGTAATACGTTATAACGTCATCCCATATAACGCAATACGTTATAACGTCGTCCCACATAACGTAATACGTTATAACGTCATCCCATATAACGCAATACGTTATAACGTCATACCATATAACCTATTTACGTTATAACGTCATACCATATAACGCATTACGTTATAACGTCATACCATATAACCTATTACGTTATAACGTCATACCATATAACGTAATACGTTATAACGTTATACCATATAACGCAATACCTTATAACGTCGTCCCATATAACGTAATACGTTATAACGTCATCCCATATAACGTAATACGTTATAACGTCATCCCATATAACGCAATACGTTATAACGTCGTCCCATATAACGTAATACGTTATAACGTCATCCCATATAACGTAATACGTTATAACGTCATCCGATATAACGCAATACGTTATAACGTCGTCCCATATAACGTAATACAATATAACGTTATACCATATAACGCAATACGTTATAACGTCGTCACATACAACGTAATACGTTATAACGTCATCCGATATAACGCAATACGTTATAACGTCGTCCCACATAACGTAATACGTTATAACGCCATCCCATATAACGTAATACGGTATAACGTCATACCATATAACCTATTTACGTTATAACGTCATACCATATAACGCATTACGTTATAACGTCATACCATATAACCTATTACGTTATAACGTCATACCATATAACGTAATACGTTATAACGTTATACCATATAACGCAATACCTTATAACGTCGTCCCATATAACGTAATACGTTATAACGTCATCCCATATAACGTAATACGTTATAACGTCATCCCATATAACGTAATACGTTATAACGTCATCCCATAAAACGTAATACGTTATAACGTCATCCCATATAACGTAATTCGGTATAACGTCATCCCATATTACGTAATTCGGTATAACGTCATACCATATAACCTATTAAGGTATAATGTCATACCATATAACCTATTAAATTATAACGTCATCCCATATAACGTAATACGTTATAACGTCATCCCATATAACGTAATACGTTATAACGTCATCCCATATAACGTAATACGTTGTAACGTCATCCCATATAACGTAATACGTTATAACGTCATCCCATATGACGTAATACGTTATAACGTCATCCCATATAACGCAATACGTTATAACGTCGTCCCACATAACGTAATACGTTATAACGTCATCCCATATAACGCAATACGTTATAACGTCGTCCCACATAACGTAATACGTTATAACGTCATCCCATATTACGTAATGCGTTATAACGTCATCCCATATAACCTATTACGTTATAACGTCATAACATATAACGTAATACGTTATAACGTTATACCATATAACCTATTACGTTATAACGTCATCCCATATAACGTAATACGTTATAACGTCGTCCCACATAACGTAATACGTTATAACGTCATCCCACATTAGGTAATGCGTTATAATGTCATCCCATATAACGTAATTCGGTATAACGTCATACCATGTAACCTATTTACGTTATAACGTCATACCATATAACGCAATACGTTATAACGTCGTCCCACATAACGTAATACGTTATAACGTCATCCCACATTAGGTAATGCGTTATAATGTCATCCCATATAACGTAATTCGGTATAACGTCATACCATGTAACCTATTTACGTTATAACGTCATACCATATAACGTATTACGTTATAACGTCATGCCATATAACGTAATACGTTATAGCGTCATACCATATAACCTAATACGTTGTAACGGTATTCAATATAACGGAATACGTTATAACGTCATCCCATATAACGTAATGCGTTATAACGTCGTCCCATATTACGTAATACGTTATAACGTCATCCCATATAACGTAATACGGAATAACGTCATAACATATAACCTATTTACGTTATTACATCATCCCATATAACGTAATACGGTATAACGTCATACCATGTAACCTACTTACGTTATAACGTCATCCCATATTACGTAATGCGTTATAACGTCATCCCATATAACCTATTGCGTTATAACGTCATACCATATGACCTATGACGTTATAACGTCATACCATATAACGTAATACGTTATAACGTTATACCATATAACGCAATACGTTATAACGTCGTCCCATATAACGTAATACGTTATAACGTCATCCCATATAACGTAATACGTTATAACGTTATCCGATATAACGCAATACGTTATAACGTCGTCCCACATAACGTAATACGTTATAACGTCATCCCATATTACGTAATGCGTTGTAACGTCATCCCATATAACGCAATACGTTATAACGTCGTCCCACATAACGTAATACGTTATAACGTCATACCATATAACTTAATTCGGTATAAAGTCATACCATATAACCTATTTACGTTATAACGTCATCCCATATAACCTATTACGTTATAACGTCATACCATATAACGTAATACGTTATAACGTTATACCATATAACCTATTACGTTATAACGTCATCCCATATAACGTAATACGTTATAACGTCATCCCATATTACGTAATGCGTTATAACGTCATCCCATATAACGTAATACGGTATAACGTCATACCATATAACCTATTTACGTTATAACGTCATACCATATAACGCATTACGTTATAACGTCATAGCATATAACCTATTACGTTATAACGTCATACCATATAACGTAATACGATATAACGTTATACCATATAACGCAATACGTTATAACGTCGTCCCATATAACGTAATACGTTATAACGTCATCCGATATAACGCAATACGTTATAACGTCGTCCCACATAACGTAATACGTTATAACGCCATCCCATATAACGTAATACGGTATAACGTCATACCATATAACCTATTTACCTTATAACGTCATACCATATAACGCATTACGTTATAACGTCATACCATATAACCTATTACGTTATAACGCCATACCATATAACGTAATACGTTATAACGTTATACCATATAACGCAATACGTTATAACGTCGTCCCATATAACGTAATACGTTATAACGTCATCCCATATAACGTAATACGTTATAACGTCATCCCATATAACGTAATACGTTATAACGTCATCCCATATAACGTAATAAGTTATAACGTCATCCCATATAACGTAATACTTTATAACGTCATCACATATAACGTAATACGTTATAACGTCATCCCATATAACGCAATGCGTTATAACGTCGTCCCATATAACGTAATTCGGTATAACGTCATGCCATGTAACCTATTTACGTTATAACGTCATACCATATAACGTATTACGTTATAACGTCATGCCATATAACGTAATACGTTATAGCGTCATACCATATAACCTAATACGTTGTAACGGTATTCAATATAACGGAATACGTTATAACGTCATCCCATATAACGTAATGCGTTATAACGTCGTCCCATATTACGTAATACGTTATAACGTCATCCCATATAACGTAATACGGAATAACGTCATAACATATAACCTATTTACGTTATAACATCATCCCATATAACGTAATACGGTATAACGTCATACCATGTAACCTACTTACGTTATAACGTCATCCCTTATTACGTAATGTGTTATAACGTCATCCCATATAACCTATTACGTTATAACGTCATACCATATGACCTATTACGTTATAACGTCACACCATATAACGTAATACGTTATAACGTTATACCATATAACGCAATACGTTATAACGTCGTCCCATATAACGTAATACGTTATAACGTCATCCCATATAACGTAATACGTTATAACGTCATCCGATATAACGCAATACGTTATAGCGTCGTCCCACATAACGTAATACGTTATAACGTCATCCCATATTACGTAATGCGTTATAACGTCATCCCATATAACGCAATACGTTATAACGTCGTCCCACATAACGTAATACGTTATAACGTCATACCATATAACTTAATTCGGTATAAAGTCATACCATATAACCTATTACGTTATAACGTCATCCCATATAACGTAATACGTTATAACGTCATCCCATATAACGCAATGCGTTATAACGTCGTCCCACATAACGTAATACGTTATAACGTCATCCCACATTAGGTAATGCTTTATAACGTCATCCCATATAACGTAATTCGGTATAACGTCATGCCATGTAACCTATTTACGTTATAACGTCATACCATATAACGCATTACGTTATAACGTCATACCATATAACCTATTACGTTATAACGTCATACCATATAACGTAATACGATATAACGTTATACCATATAACGCAATACGTTATAACGTCGTCCCATATAACGTAATACGTTATAACGTCATCCGATATAACGCAATACGTTATAACGTCGTCCCACATAACGTAATACGTTATAACGCCATCCCATATAACGTAATACGGTATAACGTCATACCATATAACCTATTTACGTTATAACGTAACACCATATAACGCATTACGTTATAACGTCATACCATATAACCTATTACGTTATAAGGTCATACCATATAACGTAATACGTTATAACGTTATAACATATAACGCAATACGTTATAACGTCGTCCCATATAACGTAATACGTTATAACGTCAGCCCATATAACGTAATACGTTATAACGTCATCCGATATAACGCAATACGTTATAACGTCGTCCCATATAACGTAATACGATATTACGTTATACCATATAACGCAATACGTTATAACGTCGTCCCATACAACGTAATACGTTATAACGTCATCCGATATAACGCAATAAGTTATAACGTCTTCCCACATAACGTAATACGTTATAACGCCATCCCATATAACGTAATACGGTATAACGTCATACCATATAACCTATTTACGTTATAACGTCATACCATATAACGCATTACGTTATAACGTCATACCATATAACCTATTACGTTATAACGTCATACCATATAACGTAATACGTTATAACGTTATACCATATAACGCAATACCTTATAACGTCGTCCCATATAACGTAATACGTTATAACGTCATCCCATATAACGTAATACGTTATAACGTCATCCCATATAACGTAATACGTTATAACGTCATCCCATAAAACGTAATACGTTATAACGTCATCCCATATAACGTAATTCGGTATAACGTCATCCCATATTACGTAATTCGGTATAACGTCATACCATATAACCTATTAAGGTATAACGTCATACCATATAACCTATTAAATTATAACGTCATCCCATATAACGTAATACGTTATAACGTCATCCCATATAACGTAATACGTTATAACGTCATCCCATATAACGTAATACGTTATAACGTCATCCCATATAACGTAATACGTTATAACGTCATCCCATATGACGTAATACGTTATAACGTCATCCCATATAACGCAATACGTTATAACGTCGTCCCACATAACGTAATACGTTATAACGTCATACCATATAACTTAATTCGGTATAAAGTCATACCATATAACCTATTTACGTTATAACGTCATACCATATAACGCATTACGTTATAACGTCATACCATATAACCTATTACGTTATAACGTCATACCATATAACGTAATACGTTATAACGTTATACCATATAACGCAATACGTTATAACGTCGTCCCATATAACGTAATACGTTATAACGTCATCCCATATAACGTAATACGTTATAACGTCATCCGATATAACGCAAAACGTTATAACGTCGTCCCACATAACGTAATACGTTATAACGTCATCCCATATTACGTAATGCGTTATAACGTCATCCCATATAACGTAATACGGTATAACGTCATACCATATAACCTATTTACGTTATAACGTCATACCATATAACTTAATTCGGTATAAAGTCATACCATATAACCTATTTACGTTATAACGTCATCCCATATAACCTATTACGTTATAACGTCATACCATATAACGTAATACGTTATAACGTTATACCATATAACCTATTACGTTATAACGTCATCCCTAATAACGTAATACGTTATAACGTCATACCATATTACGTAATGCGTTATAACGTCATCCCATATAACGTAATACGGTGTAACGTCATACCATATAACCTATTTACGTTATAACGTCATACCATATAACGCATTACGTTATAACGTCATACCATATAACCTATTACGTTATAACGTCATACCATATAACGTAATCCGATATAACGTTATACCATATAACGCAATACGTTATAACGTCGTCCCATATAACGTAATACGTTATAACGTCATCCCATATAACGTAATACGTTATAACGTCATCGCATATGACGCAATACGTTATAACGCCGTCCCACATAACGTAATACGTTATAACGTCATCCCATATTACGTAATGCGTTATAACGTCATCCCATATAACGTAATACGGTGTAACGTCATACCATATAACCTATTTACGTTATAACGTCATCCCATATTACGTAATACGTTATAACGTCATCCCATATAACGTAATACTTTATAACATCATGCCATATAACGTAATACGGTATAACGTCATACCATATAACCTATTTACGTTATAACGTTATACCATATAACCTATTTCGCTATAACGTCATCCCATATAACGTAATACGTTATAACGTCATACCATATAACCTATTTACGTTATAACGTCATACCATATAACGTATTACGTTATACCGTCATACCATACAAAATATTATGTTATAACGTCACACCATATAACGTAATACGTTATAATGTTATACCATATAACCTATTACGTTATAACGTCAGCGCATATAACGTAATATGTTATAACGTCACCCCATATTACGTAATACGTTATAACGTCATCCCATATAACGTAATACGGTATAACGTCATACCATATAACCTATTTACGTTATAACGTCATACCATATAACGTACTATGTTATAACATCATCCCATATAACGCAATACGGTATAACGTCATACCATGTAACCTACTTACGTTATAACGTCATACCATATAACGTATTACGTTTTAACGTCATACCATATAACCTATTGCGTTATAACGTCATACCATATAACCTAATACGTTATAACGGTATTCCATATAACGTAATACGTTATAACGTCATCCCATATAACGTAATGCGTTATAGCGTCGTTCCATATTACGTAATACGTTATAACGTCATCCCATATAACGTAATACGGTATAACGTCATACCATATAACGTACTTACGTTATAACGTCATACCATATAACGTAATACGATATAACGTCATACCATATAACGTACTTACGTTATAATGTCATACCATATAACGTACTATGTTATAACATCATCCCATATAACGTAATACGGTATAACGTCATACCATGTAACCTACTTACGTTATAACGTCATACCATATAACGTATTACGTTTTAACGTCATACCATATAACCTATTACGTTATAACGGTATTCAATATAACGGAATACGTTATAACGTCATCCCATATAACGTAATGCGTTATAACGTCGTCCCATATTACGTAATACGTTATAACGTCATCCCATATAACGTAATACGGAATAACGTCATAACATATAACCTATTTACGTTATAACATCATCCCATATAACGTAATACGGTATAACGTCATACCATGTAACCTACTTACGTTATAACGTCATCCCATATTACGTAATGCGTTATAACGTCATCCCATATAACCTATTACGTTATAACGTCATACCATATGACCTATTACGTTATAACGTCACACCATATAACGTAATACGTTATAACGTTATCCCATATAACGCAATACGTTATAACGTCGTCCCATATAACGTAATACGTTATAACGTCATAACATATAACGTAATACGTTATAACGTCATCCGATATAACGCAATACGTTATAACGTCGTCCCACATAACGTAATACGTTATATTGTCATCCCATATTACGTAATGCGTTATAACGTCATCCCATATAACGCAATACGTTATATCGTCGTCCCACATAACGTAATACGTTATAACGTCATACCATATAACTTAATTCGGTATAAAGTCATACCATATAACCTATTTACGTTATAACGTCATGCCATATAACCTATTACGTTATAACGTCATACCATATAACCTATTACGTTATAACGTCATACCATATAACGTAATACGTTATAACGTTATACCATATAACGCAATACCTTATAACGTCGTCCCATATAACGTAATACGTCATAACGTCATCCCATATAACGTAATACGTTATAACGTCATACCATATAACGCATTACGTTATAACGTCATACCATATAACCTATTACGTTATATCGTCATACCATATAACGTAATACGATATAACGTTATACCATATAACGCAATACGTTATAACGTCGTCCCATATAACGTAATACGTTATAACGTCATCCGACATAACGCAATACGTTATAACGTCGTCCCACATAACGTAATACGTTATAACGCCATCCCATATAACGTAATACGGTATAACGTCATACCATATAACCTATTTACGTTATAACGTAATACCATATAACGCATTACGTTATAGCGTCATACCATATAACCTATTACGTTATAACGTCATACCATATAACGTAATACGTTATAACGTTATACCATATAACGCAATACGTTATAACGTCGTCCCATATAACGTAATACGTTATAACGTCATCCCATATAACGTAATACGTTATAACGTCATCCGATATAACGCAATACGTTATAACGTCGTCCCATATAACGTAATACGATATAACGTTATACCATATAACGTAATACGATATAACGTTATACCATATAACGCAATACGTTATAACGTCGTCCCATACAACGTAATACGTTATAACGTCATCCGATATAACGCAATACGTTATAACGTCGTCCCACATAACGTAATACGTTATAACGCCATCCCATATAACGTAATACGGTATAACGTCATACCATATAACCTATTTACGTTATAACGTCATACCATATAACGCATTACGTTATAACGTCATACCATATAACCTATTACGTTATAACGTCATACCATATAACGTAATACGTTATAACGTTATACCATATAACGCAATACCTTATAACGTCGTCCCATATAACGTAATACGTTATAACGTCATCCCATATAACGTAATACGTTATAACGTCATCCCATATAACGTAATACGTTATAACGTCATCCCATAAAACGTAATACGTTATAACGTCATCCCATATAACGTAATTCGGTATAACGTCATCCCATATTACGTAATTCGGTATAACGTCATACCATATAACCTATTAAGGTATAACGTCATACCATATAACCTATTAAATTATAACGTCATCCCATATAACGTAATACGTTATAACGTCATCCCATATAACGTAATACGTTATAACGTCATCCCATATAACGTAATACGTTATAACGTCATCCCATATAACGTAATACGTTATAACGTCATCCCATATGACGTAATACGTTATAACGTCATCCCATATAACGCAATACGTTATAACGTCGTCCCACATAACGTAATACGTTATAACGTCATCCCATATAACGCAATACGTTATAACGTCGTCCCACATAACGTAATACGTTATAACGTCATCCGATATAACGCAATACGTTATAACGTCGTCCCACATAACGTAATACGTTATAACGCCATCCCATATAACGTAATACGGTATAACGTCATACCATATAACCTATTTACGTTATAACGTAATACCATATAACGCATTACGTTATAACGTCATACCATATAACCTATTACGTTATAACGTCATACCATATAACGTAATACGTTATAACGTTATACCATATAACGCAATACGTTATAACGTCGTCCCATATAACGTAATACGTTATAACGTCATCCCATATAACGTAATACGTTATAACGTCATCCGATATAACGCAATACGTTATAACGTCGTCCCATATAACGTAATACGATATAACGTCATCCGATATAACGCAATACGTTATAACGTCGTCCCACATAACGTAATACGTTATAACGCCATCCCATATAACGTAATACGGTATAACGTCATACCATATAACCTATTTACGTTATAACGTAATACCATATAACGCATTACGTTATAACGTCATACCATATAACCTATTACGTTATAACGTCATACCATATAACGTAATACGTTATAACGTTATACCATATAACGCAATACGTTATAACGTCGTCCCATATAACGTAATACGTTATAACGTCATCCCATATAACGTAATACGTTATAACGTCATCCGATATAACGCAATACGTTATAACGTCGTCCCATATAACGTAATACGATATAACGTTATACCATATAACGCAATACTTTATAACGTCGTCCCATACAACGTAATACGTTATAACGTCATCCGATATAACGCAATACGTTATAACGTCGTCCCACATAACGTAATACGTTATAACGCCATCCCATATAACGTAATACGGTATAACGTCGTACCATATAACCTATTTACGTTATAACGTCATACCATATAACGCATTACGTTATAACGTCATACCATATAATCTATTACGTTATAACGTCATACCATATAACCTATTACGTTATAACGTCATACCATATAACGTAATACGTTATAACGTTATACCATATAACGCAATACGTTATAACGTCGTCCCATATAACGTAATACGATATAACGTCATCCGATATAACGCAATACGTTATAACGTCGTCCCACATAACGTAATACGTTATAACGCCATCCCATATAACGTAATACGGTATAACGTCATACCATATAACCTATTAAGGTATAACGTCATACCATATAACCTATTAAATTATAACGTCATCCCATATAACGTAATACGTTATAACGTCATCCCATATAACGTAATACGTTATAACGTCATCCCATATAACGTAATACGTTATAACGTCATCCCATATAACGTAATACGTTATAACGTCATCCCATATGACGTAATACGTTATAACGTTATCCCATATAACGCAATACGTTATAACGTCGTCCCACATAACGTAATACGTTATAACGTCATCCCATATAACGCAATACGTTATAACGTCGTCCCACATAACGTAATACGTTATAACGTCATCCCATATTACGTAATGCGTTATAACGTCATCCCATATAACCTATTACGTTATAACGTCATACCATATAACGTAATACGTTATAACGTTATACCATATAACCTATTACGTTATAACGTCATCCCATATAACGTAATACGTTATAACGTCATCCCATATAACGTAATACGTTATAACGTCATCCCATATAACGCAATACGTTATAACGTCATCCCATATAACGTAATACTTTATAACGTTATCCCATATAACGTAATACGTTATAACGTCATCCCATATAACGCAATACGTTATAACGTCGTCCCACATAACGTAATACGTTATAACGTCATCCCACATTAGGTAATGCGTTATAACGTCATCCCATATAACGTAATTCGGTATAACGTCATACCATATAACCTATTCACGTTATAACGTCATACCATATAACGTATTACGTTATAACGTCATACCATATAACCTATTACGTTATAACGTCATACCATATAACGTAATACGTTATAACGTTATACCATATAACGCAATACGTTATAACGTCGTCCCATATAACGTAATACGTTATAACGTCATCCCATATAACGTAATACGTTATAACGTCGTCCCACATAACGTAATACGTTATAACGTCATACCATATAACTTAATTCGGTATAACGTCGTCCCATATAACGTAATACGTTATAACGCCATCCCATATAACGTAATACGGTATAACGTCATACCATATAACCTATTTACGTTATAACGTAATACCATATAACGCATTACGTTATAACGTCATACCATATAACCTATTACGTTATAACGTCATACCATATAACGTAATACGTTATAACGTTATACCATATAACGCAATACGTTATAACGTCGTCCCATATAACGTAATACGTTATAACGTCATCCCATATAACGTAATACGTTATAACGTCATCCGATATAACGCAATACGTTATAACGTCGTCCCATATAACGTAATACGATATAACGTTATACCATATAACGTAATACGATATAACGTTGTACCATATAACGCAATACGTTATAACGTCGTCCCATACAACGTAATACGTTATAACGTCATCCGATATAACGCAATACGTTATAACGTCGTCCCACATAACGTAATACGTTATAACGCCATCCCATATAACGTAATACGGTATAACGTCATACCATATAACCTATTTACGTTATAACGTCATACCATATAACGCATTACGTTATAACGTCATACCATATAACCTATTACGTTATAACGTCATACCATATAACGTAATACGTTATAACGTTATACCATATAACGCAATACCTTATAACGTCGTCCCATATAACGTAATACGTTATAACGTCGTCCCACATAACGTAATACGTTATAACGTCATCCCATATAACGCAATACGTTATAACGTCGTCCCACATAACGTAATACGTTATAACGTCATCCGATATAACGCAATACGTTATAACGTCGTCCCACATAACGTAATACGTTATAACGCCATCCCATATAACGTAATACGGTATAACGTCATACCATATAACCTATTTACGTTATAACGTAATACCATATAACGCATTACGTTATAACGTCATACCATATAACCTATTACGTTATAACGTCATCCCATATAACGTAATACGTTATAACGTCATCCCATAAAACGTAATACGTTATAACGTCATCCCATATAACGTAATTCGGTATAACGTCATCCCATATTACGTAATTCGGTATAACGTCATACCATATAACCTATTAAGGTATAACGTCATACCATATAACCTATTAAATTATAACATCATCCCATATAACGTAATACGTTATAACGTCATCCCATATAACGTAATACGTTATAACGTCATCCCATATAACGTAATACGTTATAACGTCATCCCATATAACGTAATACGTTATAACGTCATCCCATATGACGTAATACGTTATAACGTCATCCCATATAACGCAATACGTTATAACGTCGTCCCACATAACGTAATACGTTATAACGTCATCCCATATAACGCAATACGTTATAACGTCGTCCCACATAACGTAATACGTTATAACGTCATCCGATATAACGCAATACGTTATAACGTCGTCCCACATAACGTAATACGTTATAACGCCATCCCATATAACGTAATACGGTATAACGTCATACCATATAACCTATTAACGTTATAACGTAATACCATATAACGCATTACGTTATAACGTCATACCATATAACCTATTACGTTATAACGTCATACCATATAACGTAATACGTTATAACGTTATACCATATAACGCAATACGTTATAACGTCGTCCCATATAACGTAATACGTTATAACGTCATCCCATATAACGTAATACGTTATAACGTCATCCGATATAACGCAATACGTTATAACGTCGTCCCATATAACGTAATACGATATAACGTCATCCGATATAACGCAATACGTTATAACGTCGTCCCACATAACGTAATACGTTATAACGCCATCCCATATAACGTAATACGGTATAACGTCATACCATATAACCTATTTACGTTATAACGTAATATCATATAACGCATTACGTTATAACGTCATACCATATAACCTATTACGTTATAACGTCATACCATATAACGTAATACGTTATAACGTTATACCATATAACGCAATACGTTATAACGTCGTCCCATATAACGTAATACGTTATAACGTCATCCCATATAACGTAATACGTTATAACGTCATCCGATATAACGCAATACGTTATAACGTCGTCCCATATAACGTAATACGATATAACGTTATACCATATAACGCAATACTTTATAACGTCGTCCCATACAACGTAATACGTTATAACGTTATCCGATATAACGCAATACGTTATAACGTCGTCCCACATAACGTAATACGTTATAACGCCATCCCATATAACGTAATACGGTATAACGTCATACCATATAACCTATTTACGTTATAACGTCATACCATATAACGCATTACGTTATAACGTCATACCATATAACCTATTACGTTATAACGTCATACCATATAACGTAATACGTTATAACGTTATACCATATAACGCAATACCTTATAACGTCGTCCCATATAACGTAATACGTTATAACGTCATCCCATATAACGTAATACGTTACAACGTCATCCCATATAACGTAATACGTTATAACGTCATCCCATAAAACGTAATACGTTATAACGTCATCCCATATAACGTAATTCGGTATAACGTCATCCCATATTACGTAATTCGGTATAACGTCATACCATATAACCTATTAAGGTATAACGTCATACCATATAACCTATTAAATTATAACGTCATCCCATATAACGTAATACGTTATAACGTCATCCCATATAACGTAATACGTTATAACGTCATCCCATATAACGTAATACGTTATAACGTCATCCCATATAACGTACTACGTTATAACGTCATCCCATATGACGTAATACGTTATAACGTCATCCCATATAACGCAATACGTTATAACGTCGTCCCACATAACGTAATACGTTATAACGTCATCCCATATAACGCAATACGTTATAACGTCGTCCCACATAACGTAATACGTTATAACGTCATCCCATATTACGTAATGCGTTATAACGTCATCCCATATAACCTATTACGTTATAACGTCATACCATATAACGTAATACGTTATAACGTTATACCATATAACCTATTACGTTATAACGTCATCCCATATAACGTAATACGTTATAACGTCATCCCATATAACGTAATACGTTATAACGTCATCCCATATAACGCAATACGTTATAACGTCATCCCATATAACGTAATACTTTATAACGTCATCCCATATAACGTAATACGTTATAACGTCATCCCATATAACGCAATACGTTATAACGTCGTCCCACATAACGTAATACGTTATAACGTCATCCCACATTAGGTAATGCGTTATAACGTCATCCCATATAACGTAATTCGGTATAACGTCATACCATATAACCTATTCACGTTATAACGTCATACCATATAACGTATTACGTTATAACGTCATGCCATACAACGTAATACGTTATAGCGTCATACCATATAACCTAATACGTTATAACGGTATTCCGTATAACGGAATACGTTATAACGTCATCCCATATAACGTAATGCGTTATAACGTCGTCCCATATTACGTAATACGTTATAACGTCATCCCATATAACGTAATACGGAATAACGTCATAACATATAACCTATTTACGTTATAACATCATCCCATATAACGTAATACGGTATAACGTCATACCATGTAACCTACTTACGTTATAACGTCATACCATATAACGTATTACGGTATAACGTCATACCATATAACCTATTACGTTATAACGTCATACCATATAACGCATTACGTTATAACGTCATACCATATGACCTATTACGTTATAACGTCATACCATATAACGTAATACGTTATAACGTTATACCATATAACGCAATACGTTATAACGTCGTCCCATATAACGTAATACGTTATAACGTCATCCCATATAACGTAATACGTTATAACGTCATCCGATATAACGCAATACGTTATAACGTCGTCCCACATAACGTAATACGTTATAACGTCATCGCATATTACGTAATGCGTTATAACGTCATCCCATATAACGCAATACGTTATAACGTCGTCCCACATAACGTAATACGTTACAACGTCATACCATATAACTTAATTCGGTATAAAGTCATACCATATAACCTATTTACGTTATAACGTCATACCATATAACGCATTACGTTATAACGTCATACCATATAACCTATTACGTTATAACGTCATACCATATAACGTAATACGTTATAACGTTATACCATATAACGCAATACGTTATAACGTCGTCCCATATAACGTAATACGTTATAACGTCATCCCATATAACGTAATACGTTATAACGTCATCCGATATAACGCAATACGTTATAACGTCGTCCCACATAACGTAATACGTTATAACGTCATCCCATATTACGTAATGCGTTATAACGTCATCCCATATAACGTAATACGGTATAACGTCATACCATATAACCTATTTACGTTATAACGTCATACCATATAACTTAATTCGGTATAAAGTCATACCATATAACCTATTTACGTTATAACGTCATCCCATATAACCTATTACGTTATAACGTCATACCATATAACGTAATACGTTATAACGTTATACCATATAACCTATTACGTTATAACGTTATACCATATAACCTATTACGTTATAACGTCATCCCTAATAACGTAATACGTTATAACGTCATACCATATTACGTAATGCGTTATAACGTCATCCCATATAACGTAATACGGTGTAACGTCATACCATATAACCTATTTACGTTATAACGTCATACCATATAACGCATTACGTTATAACGTCATACCATATAACCTATTACGTTATAACGTCATACCATATAACGTAATACGATATAACGTTATACCATATAACGCAATACGTTATAACGTCGTCCCATATAAAATAATACGTTATAACGTCATCCCATATAACGTAATACGTTATAACGTCATCCCATATGACGCAATGCGTTATAACGCCGTCCCACATAACGTAATACGTTATAACGTCATCCCATATTACGTAATGCGTTATAACGTCATCCCATATAACGTAATACGGTGTAACGTCATACCATATAACCTATTTACGTTATAACGTCATCCCATATTACGTAATACGTTATAACGTCATCCCATATAACGTAATACTTTATAACATCATGCCATATAACGTAATACGCTATAACGTCATACCATATAACCTATTTACGTTATAACGTTATACCATATAACCTATTTCGCTATAACGTCATCCCATATAACGTAATACGTTATAACGTCATACCATATAACCTATTTACGTTATAACGTCATACCATATAACGTATTACGTTATACCGTCATACCTTACAAAATATTATGTTATAACGTCACACCATATAACGTAATACGTTATAATGTTATACCATATAACCTATTACGTTATAACGTCAGCGCATATAACGTAATATGTTATAACGTCACCCCATATTACGTAATACGTTATAACGTCATCCCATATAACGTAATACGGTATAACGTCATACCATATAACCTATTTACGTTATAACGTCATACCATATAACGTACTATGTTATAACATCATCCCATATAACGCAATACGGTATAACGTCATACCATGTAACCTACTTACGTTATAACGTCATACCATATAACGTATTACGTTTTAACGTCATACCATATAACCTATTGCGTTATAACGTCATACCATATAACCTAATACGTTATAACGGTATTCCATATTACGTAATACGTTATAACGTCATCCCATATAACGTAATGCGTTATAGCGTCGTTCCATATTACGTAATACGTTATAACGTCATCCCATATAACGTAATACGGTATAACGTCATACCATATAACGTACTTACGTTATAACGTCATACCATATAACGTAATACGGTATAACGTCATACCATATAACGTACTTACGTTATAATGTCATACCATATAACGTACTATGTTATAACATCATCCCATATAACGTAATACGGTATAACGTCATACCATGTAACCTACTTACGTTATAACGTCATACCATATAACGTATTACGTTTTAACGTCATACCATATAACCTATTACGTTATAACGTCATACCATATAACCTAATACGTTATAACGGTATTCCATATAACGTAATACGTTATAACGTCATCCCATATAACGTAATGCGTTATAGCGTCGTTCCATATTACGTAATACGTTATAACGTCATACCATATAACCTATTTCGTTATAACGTCATACCATATAACCTAATACGTTATAACGGTATTCCATATAACGTAATACGTTATAACGTCATCCCATATAACGTAATACTTTATAACATCATGCCATATAACGTAATACGGTATAAAGTCATACCATATAAACTATTTACGTTATAACGTTATACCATATAACCTATTTCGCTATAACGTCATCCCATATAACGTAATACGTTATAACGTCATACCATATAACCTATTTACGTTATAACGTCATACCATATAACGTATTACGTTATACCGTCATACCATATAAAATATTATGTTATAACGTCACACCATATAACGTAATACGTTATAATATTATACCATATAACCTATTACGTTATAACGTCAGCGCATATAACGTAATATGTTATAACGTCACCCCATATTACGTAATACGTTATAACGTCATCCCATATAACGTAATACGGTATAACGTCATACCATATAACCTATTTACGTTATAACGTCATACCATATAACGTACTATGTTATAACATCATCCCATATAACGTAATACGGTATAACGTCATACCATGTAACCTACTTACGTTATAACGTCATACCATATAACGTATTACGTTTTAACGTCATCCCATATAATGTAATACGATATAACGTCATCCCATATAACGCAATACGTTATAACGTCATACCATATAACGCATTACGTTATAACGTCATACCATATGACCTATTACGTTATAACGTCATAACATATAACGCAATACGTTATAACGTTATACCATATAACGCAATACGTTATAACGTCGTCCCATATAACGTAATACGTTATAACGTCATCCCATATAACGTAATACGTTATAACGTCATCCGATATAACGCAATACGTTATAACGTCGTCCCACATAACGTAATACGTTATAACGTCATCCCATATTACGTAATGCGTTATAACGTCATCCCATATAACGCAATACGTTATAACGTCGTCCCACATAACGTAATACGTTATAACGTCATCCCACATTAGGTAATGCGTTATAACGTCATCCCATATAACGTAATTCGGTATAACGTCATACCATATAACCTATTCACGTTATAACGTCATACCATATAACGTATTACGTTATAACGTCATGCCATACAACGTAATACGTTATAGCGTCATACCATATAACCTAATACGTTATAACGGTATTCCATATAACGTAATACGTTATAACGTCATCCCATATAACGTAATGCGTTATAGCGTCGTTCCATATTACGTAATACGTTATAACGTCATACCATATAACCTATTTCGTTATAACGTCATACCATATAACCTAATACGTTATAACGGTATTCCATATAACGTAATACGTTATAACGTCATCCCATATAACGTAATACTTTATAACATCATGCCATATAACGTAATACGGTATAAAGTCATACCATATAAACTATTTACGTTATAACGTTATACCATATAACCTATTTCGCTATAACGTCATCCCATATAACGTAATACGTTATAACGTCATACCATATAACCTATTTACGTTATAACGTCATACCATATAACGTATTACGTTATACCGTCATACCATATAAAATATTATGTTATAACGTCACACCATATAACGTAATACGTTATAATATTATACCATATAACCTATTACGTTATAACGTCAGCGCATATAACGTAATATGTTATAACGTCACCCCATATTACGTAATACGTTATAACGTCATCCCATATAACGTAATACGGTATAACGTCAAACCATATAACCTATTTACGTTATAACGTCATACCATATAACGTACTATGTTATAACATCATCCCATATAACGTAATACGGTATAACGTCATACCATGTAACCTACTTACGTTATAACGTCGTCCCACATAACGTAATACGTTATAACGTCATCCCATATAACGCAATACGTTATAACGTCGTCCCACATAACGTAATACGTTATAACGTCATCCCATATTACGTAATGCGTTATAACGTCATCCCATATAACCTATTACGTTATAACGTCATACCATATAACGTAATACGTTATAACGTTATACCATATAACCTATTACGTTATAACGTCATCCCATATAACGTAATACGTTATAACGTCATCCCATATAACGTAATACGTTATAACGTCATCCCATATAACGCAATACGTTATAACGTCATCCCATATAACGTAATACTTTATAACGTCATCCCATATAACGTAATACGTTATAACGTCATCCCATATAACGCAATACGTTATAACGTCGCCCCACATAACGTAATACGTTATAACGTCATCCCACATTAGGTAATGCGTTATAACGTCATCCCATATAACGTAATTCGGTATAACGTCATACCATATAACCTATTCACGTTATAACGTCATACCATATAACGTATTACGTTATAACGTCATGCCATACAACGTAATACGTTATAGCGTCATACCATATAACCTAATACGTTATAACGGTATTCCGTATAACGGAATACGTTATAACGTCATCCCATATAACGTAATGCGTTATAACGTCGTCCCATATTACGTGATACGTTATAACGTCATCCCATATAACGTAATACGGAATAACGTCATAACATATAACCTATTTACGTTATAACATCATCCCATATAACGTAATACGGTATAACGTCATACCATGTAACCTACTTACGTTATAACGTCATACCATATAACGTAATACGGTATAACGTCATACCATATAACCTATTACGTTATAACGTCATACCATATAACGCATTACGTTATAACGTCATACCATATGACCTATTACGTTATAACGTCATACCATATAACGTAATACGTTATAACGTTATACCATATAACGCAATACGTTATAACGTCGTCCCATATAACGTAATACGTTATAACGTCATCCCATATAACGTAATACGTTATAACGTCATCCGATATAACGCAATACGTTATAACGTCGTCCCACATAACGTAATACGTTATAACGTCATCGCATATTACGTAATGCGTTATAACGTCATCCCATATAACGCAATACGTTATAACGTCGTCCCACATAACGTAATACGTTACAACGTCATACCATATAACTTAATTCGGTATAAAGTCATACCATATAACCTATTTACGTTATAACGTCATACCATATAACGCATTACGTTATAACGTCATACCATATAACCTATTACGTTATAACGTCATACCATATAACGTAATACGTTATAACGTTATACCATATAACGCAATACGTTATAACGTCGTCCCATATAACGTAATACGTTATAACGTCATCCCATATAACGTAATACGTTATAACGTCATCCGATATAACGCAATACGTTATAACGTCGTCCCACATAACGTAATACGTTATAACGTCATCCCATATTACGTAATGCGTTATAACGTCATCCCATATAACGTAATACGGTATAACGTCATACCATATAACCTATTTACGTTATAACGTCATACCATATAACCTATTTCGTTATAACGTCATACCATATAACCTAATACGTTATAACGGTATTCCATATAACGTAATACGTTATAACGTCATCCCATATAACGTAATACTTTATAACATCATGCCATATAACGTAATACGGTATAACGTCATACCATATAACCTATTACGTTATAACGTCATACCATATAACGTAATACGATATAACGTTATACCATATAACCTATTTCGCTATAACGTCATCCCATATAACGTAATACGGTATAACGTCATACCATATAACCTATTTACGTTATAACGTCATACCATATAACGTATTACGCTATACCGTCATACCATATAAAATATTATGTTATAACGTCACACCATATAACGTAATACGTTATAATGTTATACCATATAACGTTACAACGTCATTACGTTATAACGTCAGCGCATATAACGTAATATGTTATAACGTCACCCCATATTACGTAATACGTTATAACGTCATCCCATATAACGTAATACGGTATAACGTCATACCATATAACCTATTTACGTTATAACGTCATACCATATAACGTACTATGTTATAACATCATCCCATATAACGCAATACGGTATAACGTCATACCATGTAACCTACTTACGTTATAACGTCATACCATATAACGTATTACGTTTTAACGTCATACCATATAACCTATTGCGTTATAACGTCATACCATATAACCTAATACGTTATAGCGGTATTCCATATAACGTAATACGTTATAACGTCATCCCATATAACGTAATGCGTTATAGCGTCGTTCCATATTACGTAATACGTTATAACGTCATCCCATATAACGTAATACGGTATAACGTCATACCATATAACGTACTTACGTTATAACGTCATACCATATAACGTATTACGTTTTAACGTCATACCATATAATCTATTACGCTATAACGTCATACCATATAACCTAATACGTTATAACGGTATTCCATATAACGTAATACGTTATAACGTCATCCCATATAACGTAATGCGTTATAGCGCCGTTCCATATTACGTAATACGTTATAACGTCATACCATATAACCTATTTCGTTATAACGTCATACCATATAACCTAATAAGTTATAACGGTATTCCATATAACGTAATACGTTATAACGTCATCCCATATAACGTAATACTTTATAACATCATGCCATATAACGTAATACGGTATAACGTCATACCATATAAACTATTTACGTTATAACGTTATATCATATAACCTATTTCGCTATAACGTCATCCCATATAACGTAATACGTTATAACGTCATACCATATAACCTATTTACGTTATAACGTCATACCATATAACGTATTACGTTATACCGTCATACCATATAAAATATTATGTTATAACGTCACACCATATAACGTAATACGTTATAATATTATACCATATAACCTATTACGTTATAACGTCAGCGCATATAACGTAATATGTTATAACGTCACCCCATATTACGTAATACGTTATAACGTCATCCCATATAACGTAATACGGTATAACGTCATACCATATAACCTATTTACGTTATAACGTCATACCATATAACGTACTATGTTATAACATCATCCCATATAACGTAATACGGTATAACGTCATACCATGTAACCTACTTACGTTATAACGTCATACCATATAACGTATTACGTTTTAACGTCATACCATATAACCTATTACGTTATAACGTCATACCATACAACGTACTATGTTATAGCGTCGTTCCATATTACGTAATACGTTATAACGTCATCCCATATAACGTAATACGGTATAACGTCATACCATATAACGTACTTACGTTATAACGTCATACCATATAACGTATTACGTTATAACGTCATACCATATAACCTATTACGTTATAACGTCATACCATACAACGTACTATGTTATAACATCATCCCATATAACGTAATACGGTATAACGTCATACCATGTAACCTACTTACGTTATAACGTCATACCATATAACGTAATACGGTATAACGTCATACCATATAACCTATTACGTTTTAACGTCATACCATATAACCTATTACGTTATAACGTCATACCATATAACCTAATACGTTATAACGGTATTCCATATAACGTAATACGTTATAACGTCATCCCATATAACGTATTACGTTTTAACGTCATACCATATAACCTATTACGTTATAACGTCATACCATACAACGTACTATGTTATAGCGTCGTTCCATATTACGTAATACGTTATAACGTCATCCCATATAACGTAATACGGTATAACGTCATACCATATAACGTACTTACGTTATAACGTCATACCATATAACGTATTACGTTATAACGTCATACCATATAACCTATTACGTTATAACGTCATACCATACAACGTACTATGTTATAACATCATCCCATATAACGTAATACGGTATAACGTCATACCATGTAACCTACTTACGTTTTAACGTCATGCCATATAATCTATTACGCTATAACGTCATACCATATAACCTAATACGTTATAACGGTATTCCATATAACGTAATACGTTATAACGTCATCCCATATAACGTAATGCGTTATAGCGTCGTTCCATATTACGTAATACGTTATAACGTCATACCATATAACCTATTTCGTTATAACGTCATACCATATAACCTAATACGTTATAACGGTATTCCATATAACGTAATACGTTATAACGTCATCCCATATAACGTAATACTTTATAACATCATGCCATATAACGTAATACGGTATAAAGTCATACCATATAAACTATTTACGTTATAACGTTATACCATATAACCTATTTCGCTATAACGTCATCCCATATAACGTAATACGTTATAACGTCATACCATATAACCTATTTACGTTATAACGTCATACCATATAACGTATTACGTTATACCGTCATACCATATAAAATATTATGTTATAACGTCACACCATATAACGTAATACGTTATAATATTATACCATATAACCTATTACGTTATAACGTCAGCGCATATAACGTAATATGTTATAACGTCACCCCATATTACGTAATACGTTATAACGTCATCCCATATAACGTAATACGGTATAACGTCATACCATATAACCTATTTACGTTATAACGTCATACCATATAACGTACTATGTTATAACATCATCCCATATAACGTAATACGGTGTAACGTCATACCATGTAACCTACTTACGTTATAACGTCATACCATATAACGTATTACGTTATACCGTCATACCATATAAAATATTATGTTATAACGTCACACCATATAACGTAATACGTTATAATATTATACCATATAACCTATTACGTTATAACGTCAGCGCATATAACGTAATATGTTATAACGTCACCCCATATTACGTAATACGTTATAACGTCATCCCATATAACGTAATACGGTATAACGTCAAACCATATAACCTATTTACGTTATAACGTCATACCATATAACGTAATACGTTATAATATTATACCATATAACCTATTACGTTATAACGTCAGCGCATATAACGTAATATGTTATAACGTCACCCCATATTACGTAATACGTTATAACGTCATCCCATATAACGTAATACGGTATAACGTCATACCATATAACCTATTTACGTTATAACGTCATACCATATAACGTACTATGTTATAACATCATCCCATATAACGTAATACGGTATAACGTCATACCATGTAACCTACTTACGTTATAACGTCATACCATATAACGTATTACGTTTTAACGTCATCCCATATAATGTAATACGATATAACGTCATCCCATATAACGCAATACGTTATAACGTCATACCATATAACGCATTACGTTATAACGTCATACCATATGACCTATTACGTTATAACGTCATAACATATAACGCAATACGTTATAACGTTATACCATATAACGCAATACGTTATAACGTCGTCCCATATAACGTAATACGTTATAACGTCATCCCATATAACGTAATACGTTATAACGTCATCCGATATAACGCAATACGTTATAACGTCGTCCCACATAACGTAATACGTTATAACGTCATCCCATATTACGTAATGCGTTATAACGTCATCCCATATAACGCAATACGTTATAACGTCGTCCCACATAACGTAATACGTTATAACGTCATCCCACATTAGGTAATGCGTTATAACGTCATCCCATATAACGTAATTCGGTATAACGTCATACCATATAACCTATTCACGTTATAACGTCATACCATATAACGTATTACGTTATAACGTCATGCCATACAACGTAATACGTTATAGCGTCATACCATATAACCTAATACGTTATAACGGTATTCCATATAACGTAATACGTTATAACGTCATCCCATATAACGTAATGCGTTATAGCGTCGTTCCATATTACGTAATACGTTATAACGTCATACCATATAACCTATTTCGTTATAACGTCATACCATATAACCTAATACGTTATAACGGTATTCCATATAACGTAATACGTTATAACGTCATCCCATATAACGTAATACTTTATAACATCATGCCATATAACGTAATACGGTATAAAGTCATACCATATAAACTATTTACGTTATAACGTTATACCATATAACCTATTTCGCTATAACGTCATCCCATATAACGTAATACGTTATAACGTCATACCATATAACCTATTTACGTTATAACGTCATACCATATAACGTATTACGTTATACCGTCATACCATATAAAATATTATGTTATAACGTCACACCATATAACGTAATACGTTATAATATTATACCATATAACCTATTACGTTATAACGTCAGCGCATATAACGTAATATGTTATAACGTCACCCCATATTACGTAATACGTTATAACGTCATCCCATATAACGTAATACGGTATAACGTCAAACCATATAACCTATTTACGTTATAACGTCATACCATATAACGTACTATGTTATAACATCATCCCATATAACGTAATACGGTATAACGTCATACCATGTAACCTACTTACGTTATAACGTCGTCCCACATAACGTAATACGTTATAACGTCATCCCATATAACGCAATACGTTATAACGTCGTCCCACATAACGTAATACGTTATAACGTCATCCCATATTACGTAATGCGTTATAACGTCATCCCATATAACCTATTACGTTATAACGTCATACCATATAACGTAATACGTTATAACGTTATACCATATAACCTATTACGTTATAACGTCATCCCATATAACGTAATACGTTATAACGTCATCCCATATAACGTAATACGTTATAACGTCATCCCATATAACGCAATACGTTATAACGTCATCCCATATAACGTAATACTTTATAACGTCATCCCATATAACGTAATACGTTATAACGTCATCCCATATAACGCAATACGTTATAACGTCGCCCCACATAACGTAATACGTTATAACGTCATCCCACATTAGGTAATGCGTTATAACGTCATCCCATATAACGTAATTCGGTATAACGTCATACCATATAACCTATTCACGTTATAACGTCATACCATATAACGTATTACGTTATAACGTCATGCCATACAACGTAATACGTTATAGCGTCATACCATATAACCTAATACGTTATAACGGTATTCCGTATAACGGAATACGTTATAACGTCATCCCATATAACGTAATGCGTTATAACGTCGTCCCATATTACGTGATACGTTATAACGTCATCCCATATAACGTAATACGGAATAACGTCATAACATATAACCTATTTACGTTATAACATCATCCCATATAACGTAATACGGTATAACGTCATACCATGTAACCTACTTACGTTATAACGTCATACCATATAACGTAATACGGTATAACGTCATACCATATAACCTATTACGTTATAACGTCATACCATATAACGCATTACGTTATAACGTCATACCATATGACCTATTACGTTATAACGTCATACCATATAACGTAATACGTTATAACGTTATACCATATAACGCAATACGTTATAACGTCGTCCCATATAACGTAATACGTTATAACGTCATCCCATATAACGTAATACGTTATAACGTCATCCGATATAACGCAATACGTTATAACGTCGTCCCACATAACGTAATACGTTATAACGTCATCGCATATTACGTAATGCGTTATAACGTCATCCCATATAACGCAATACGTTATAACGTCGTCCCACATAACGTAATACGTTACAACGTCATACCATATAACTTAATTCGGTATAAAGTCATACCATATAACCTATTTACGTTATAACGTCATACCATATAACGCATTACGTTATAACGTCATACCATATAACCTATTACGTTATAACGTCATACCATATAACGTAATACGTTATAACGTTATACCATATAACGCAATACGTTATAACGTCGTCCCATATAACGTAATACGTTATAACGTCATCCCATATAACGTAATACGTTATAACGTCATCCGATATAACGCAATACGTTATAACGTCGTCCCACATAACGTAATACGTTATAACGTCATCCCATATTACGTAATGCGTTATAACGTCATCCCATATAACGTAATACGGTATAACGTCATACCATATAACCTATTTACGTTATAACGTCATACCATATAACCTATTTCGTTATAACGTCATACCATATAACCTAATACGTTATAACGGTATTCCATATAACGTAATACGTTATAACGTCATCCCATATAACGTAATACTTTATAACATCATGCCATATAACGTAATACGGTATAACGTCATACCATATAACCTATTACGTTATAACGTCATACCATATAACGTAATACGATATAACGTTATACCATATAACCTATTTCGCTATAACGTCATCCCATATAACGTAATACGGTATAACGTCATACCATATAACCTATTTACGTTATAACGTCATACCATATAACGTATTACGCTATACCGTCATACCATATAAAATATTATGTTATAACGTCACACCATATAACGTAATACGTTATAATGTTATACCATATAACGTTACAACGTCATTACGTTATAACGTCAGCGCATATAACGTAATATGTTATAACGTCACCCCATATTACGTAATACGTTATAACGTCATCCCATATAACGTAATACGGTATAACGTCATACCATATAACCTATTTACGTTATAACGTCATACCATATAACGTACTATGTTATAACATCATCCCATATAACGCAATACGGTATAACGTCATACCATGTAACCTACTTACGTTATAACGTCATACCATATAACGTATTACGTTTTAACGTCATACCATATAACCTATTGCGTTATAACGTCATACCATATAACCTAATACGTTATAGCGGTATTCCATATAACGTAATACGTTATAACGTCATCCCATATAACGTAATGCGTTATAGCGTCGTTCCATATTACGTAATACGTTATAACGTCATCCCATATAACGTAATACGGTATAACGTCATACCATATAACGTACTTACGTTATAACGTCATACCATATAACGTAATACGGTATAACGTCATACCATATAACGTACTTACGTTATAATGTCATACCATATAACGTACTATGTTATAACATCATCCCATATAACGTAATACGGTATAACGTCATACCATGTAACCTACTTACGTTATAACGTCATACCATATAACGTATTACGTTTTAACGTCATACCATATAATCTATTACGCTATAACGTCATACCATATAACCTAATACGTTATAACGGTATTCCATATAACGTAATACGTTATAACGTCATCCCATATAACGTAATGCGTTATAGCGCCGTTCCATATTACGTAATACGTTATAACGTCATACCATATAACCTATTTCGTTATAACGTCATACCATATAACCTAATAAGTTATAACGGTATTCCATATAACGTAATACGTTATAACGTCATCCCATATAACGTAATACTTTATAACATCATGCCATATAACGTAATACGGTATAACGTCATACCATATAAACTATTTACGTTATAACGTTATATCATATAACCTATTTCGCTATAACGTCATCCCATATAACGTAATACGTTATAACGTCATACCATATAACCTATTTACGTTATAACGTCATACCATATAACGTATTACGTTATACCGTCATACCATATAAAATATTATGTTATAACGTCACACCATATAACGTAATACGTTATAATATTATACCATATAACCTATTACGTTATAACGTCAGCGCATATAACGTAATATGTTATAACGTCACCCCATATTACGTAATACGTTATAACGTCATCCCATATAACGTAATACGGTATAACGTCATACCATATAACCTATTTACGTTATAACGTCATACCATATAACGTACTATGTTATAACATCATCCCATATAACGTAATACGGTATAACGTCATACCATGTAACCTACTTACGTTATAACGTCATACCATATAACGTATTACGTTTTAACGTCATACCATATAACCTATTACGTTATAACGTCATACCATACAACGTACTATGTTATAGCGTCGTTCCATATTACGTAATACGTTATAACGTCATCCCATATAACGTAATACGGTATAACGTCATACCATATAACGTACTTACGTTATAACGTCATACCATATAACGTATTACGTTATAACGTCATACCATATAACCTATTACGTTATAACGTCATACCATACAACGTACTATGTTATAACATCATCCCATATAACGTAATACGGTATAACGTCATACCATGTAACCTACTTACGTTATAACGTCATACCATATAACGTAATACGGTATAACGTCATACCATATAACCTATTACGTTTTAACGTCATACCATATAACCTATTACGTTATAACGTCATACCATATAACCTAATACGTTATAACGGTATTCCATATAACGTAATACGTTATAACGTCATCCCATATAACGTATTACGTTTTAACGTCATACCATATAACCTATTACGTTATAACGTCATACCATACAACGTACTATGTTATAGCGTCGTTCCATATTACGTAATACGTTATAACGTCATCCCATATAACGTAATACGGTATAACGTCATACCATATAACGTACTTACGTTATAACGTCATACCATATAACGTATTACGTTATAACGTCATACCATATAACCTATTACGTTATAACGTCATACCATACAACGTACTATGTTATAACATCATCCCATATAACGTAATACGGTATAACGTCATACCATGTAACCTACTTACGTTTTAACGTCATGCCATATAATCTATTACGCTATAACGTCATACCATATAACCTAATACGTTATAACGGTATTCCATATAACGTAATACGTTATAACGTCATCCCATATAACGTAATGCGTTATAGCGTCGTTCCATATTACGTAATACGTTATAACGTCATACCATATAACCTATTTCGTTATAACGTCATACCATATAACCTAATACGTTATAACGGTATTCCATATAACGTAATACGTTATAACGTCATCCCATATAACGTAATACTTTATAACATCATGCCATATAACGTAATACGGTATAAAGTCATACCATATAAACTATTTACGTTATAACGTTATACCATATAACCTATTTCGCTATAACGTCATCCCATATAACGTAATACGTTATAACGTCATACCATATAACCTATTTACGTTATAACGTCATACCATATAACGTATTACGTTATACCGTCATACCATATAAAATATTATGTTATAACGTCACACCATATAACGTAATACGTTATAATATTATACCATATAACCTATTACGTTATAACGTCAGCGCATATAACGTAATATGTTATAACGTCACCCCATATTACGTAATACGTTATAACGTCATCCCATATAACGTAATACGGTATAACGTCATACCATATAACCTATTTACGTTATAACGTCATACCATATAACGTACTATGTTATAACATCATCCCATATAACGTAATACGGTGTAACGTCATACCATGTAACCTACTTACGTTATAACGTCATACCATATAACGTATTACGTTATACCGTCATACCATATAAAATATTATGTTATAACGTCACACCATATAACGTAATACGTTATAATATTATACCATATAACCTATTACGTTATAACGTCAGCGCATATAACGTAATATGTTATAACGTCACCCCATATTACGTAATACGTTATAACGTCATCCCATATAACGTAATACGGTATAACGTCAAACCATATAACCTATTTACGTTATAACGTCATACCATATAACGTACTATGTTATAACATCATCCCATATAACGTAATACGGTATAACGTCATACCATGTAACCTACTTACGTTATAACGTCGTCCCACATAACGTAATACGTTATAACGTCATCCCATATAACGCAATACGTTATAACGTCGTCCCACATAACGTAATACGTTATAACGTCATCCCATATTACGTAATGCGTTATAACGTCATCCCATATAACCTATTACGTTATAACGTCATACCATATAACGTAATACGTTATAACGTTATACCATATAACCTATTACGTTATAACGTCATCCCATATAACGTAATACGTTATAACGTCATCCCATATAACGTAATACGTTATAACGTCATCCCATATAACGCAATACGTTATAACGTCATCCCATATAACGTAGTACTTTATAACGTCATCCCATATAACGTAATACGTTATAACGTCATCCCATATAACGCAATACGTTATAACGTCGTCCCACATAACGTAATACGTTATAACGTCATCCCACATTAGGTAATGCGTTATAACGTCATCCCATATAACGTAATTCGGTATAACGTCATACCATATAACCTATTCACGTTATAACGTCATACCATATAACGTATTACGTTATAACGTCATGCCATACAACGTAATACGTTATAGCGTCATACCATATAACCTAATACGTTATAACGGTATTCCGTATAACGGAATACGTTATAACGTCATCCCATATAACGTAATGCGTTATAACGTCGTCCCATATTACGTGATACGTTATAACGTCATCCCATATAACGTAATACGGAATAACGTCATAACATATAACCTATTTACGTTATAACATCATCCCATATAACGTAATACGGTATAACGTCATACCATGTAACCTACTTACGTTATAACGTCATACCATATAACGTAATACGGTATAACGTCATACCATATAACCTATTACGTTATAACGTCATACCATATAACGCATTACGTTATAACGTCATACCATATGACCTATTACGTTATAACGTCATACCATATAACGTAATACGTTATAACGTTATACCATATAACGCAATACGTTATAACGTCGTCCCATATAACGTAATACGTTATAACGTCATCCCATATAACGTAATACGTTATAACGTCATCCGATATAACGCAATACGTTATAACGTCGTCCCACATAACGTAATACGTTATAACGTCATCGCATATTACGTAATGCGTTATAACGTCATCCCATATAACGCAATACGTTATAACGTCGTCCCACATAACGTAATACGTTACAACGTCATAACATATAACTTAATTCGGTATAAAGTCATACCATATAACCTATTTACGTTATAACGTCATACCATATAACGCATTACGTTATAACGTCATACCATATAACCTATTACGTTATAACGTCATACCATATAACGTAATACGTTATAACGTTATACCATATAACGCAATACGTTATAACGTCGTCCCATATAACGTAATACGTTATAACGTCATCCCATATAACGTAATACGTTATAACGTCATCCGATATAACGCAATACGTTATAACGTCGTCCCACATAACGTAATACGTTATAACGTCATCCCATATTACGTAATGCGTTATAACGTCATCCCATATAACGTAATACGGTATAACGTCATACCATATAACCTATTTACGTTATAACGTCATACCATATAACGTACTATGTTATAACATCATCCCATATAACGCAATACGGTATAACGTCATACCATGTAACCTACTTACGTTATAACGTCATACCATATAACGTATTACGTTTTAACGTCATACCATATAACCTATTGCGTTATAACGTCATACCATATAACCTAATACGTTATAACGGTATTCCATATAACGTAATACGTTATAACGTCATCCCATATAACGTAATGCGTTATAGCGTCGTTCCATATTACGTAATACGTTATAACGTCATCCCATATAACGTAATACGGTATAACGTCATACCATATAACGTACTTACGTTATAACGTCATACCATATAACGTAATACGGTATAACGTCATACCATATAACGTACTTACGTTATAATGTCATACCATATAACGTACTATGTTATAACATCATCCCATATAACGTAATACGGTATAACGTCATACCATGTAACCTACTTACGTTATAACGTCATACCATATAACGTATTACGTTTTAACGCCATACCATATAACCTATTACGTTATAACGTCATACCATATAACCTAATACGTTATAACGGTATTCCATATAACGTAATACGTTATAACGTCATCCCATATAACGTAATGCGTTATAGCGTCGTTCCATATTACGTAATACGTTATAACGTCATACCATATAACCTATTTCGTTATAACGTCATACCATATAACCTAATACGTTATAACGGTATTCCATATAACGTAATACGTTATAACGTCATCCCATATAACGTAATACTTTATAACATCATGCCATATAACGTAATACGGTATAAAGTCATACCATATAAACTATTTACGTTATAACGTTATACCATATAACCTATTTCGCTATAACGTCATCCCATGTAACGTAATACGTTATAACGCCATACCATATAACCTATTTACGTTATAACGTCATACCATATAACGTATTACGTTATACCGTCATACCATATAAAATATTATGTTATAACGTCACACCATATAACGTAATACGTTATAATATTATACCATATAACCTATTACGTTATAACGTCAGCGCATATAACGTAATATGTTATAACGTCACCCCATATTACGTAATAAGTTATAACGTCATCCCATATAACGTAATACGGTATAACGTCATACCATATAACCTATTTACGTTATAACGTCATACCATATAACGTACTATGTTATAACATCATCCCATATAACGTAATACGGTATAACGTCATACCATGTAACCTACTTACGTTATAACGTCATACCATATAACGTATTACGTTTTAACGTCATCCCATATAATGTAATACGATATAACGTCATCCCATATAACGCAATACGTTATAACGTCATACCATATAACGCATTACGTTATAACGTCATACCATATGACCTATTACGTTATAACGTCATAACATATAACGCAATACGTTATAACGTTATACCATATAACGCAATACGTTATAACGTCGTCCCATATAACGTAATACGTTATAACGTCATCCCATATAACGTAATACGTTATAACGTCATCCGATATAACGCAATACGTTATAACGTCGTCCCACATAACGTAATACGTTATAACGTCATCCCATATTACGTAATGCGTTATAACGTCATCCCATATAACGCAATACGTTATAACGTCGTCCCACATAACGTAATACGTTATAACGTCATACCATATAACTTAATTCGGTATAAAGTCATACCATATAACCTATTTACGTTATAACGTCATACCATATAACGCATTACGTTATAACGTCATACCATATAACCTATTACGTTATAACGTCATACCATATAACGTAATACGTTATAACGTTATACCATATAACGCAATACGTTATAACGTTATACCATATAACGCAATACGTTATAACGTCATCCCATATTACGTAATGCGTTATAACGTCATCCCATATAACGTAATACGGTGTAACGTCATACCATATAACCTATTTACGTTATAACGTCATACCATATAACGCATTACGTTATAACGTCATACCATATAACCTATTACGTTATAACGTCATACCATATAACGTAATACGATATAACGTTATACCATATAACGCAATACGTTATAACGTCGTCCCATATAACGTAATACGTTATAACGTCATCCCATATAACGTAATACGTTATAACGTCATCCCATATGACGCAATACGTTATAACGCCGTCCCACATAACGTAATACGTTATAACGTCATCCCATATTACGTAATGCGTTATAACGTCATCCCATATAACGTAATAAGGTATAACGTCATACCATATAACCTATTTACGTTATAACGTCATACCATATAACCTATTTACGTTATAACGTCATACCATATAACCTATTTCGTTATAACGTCATACCATATAACCTAATACGTTATAACGGTATTCCATATAACGTAATACGTTATAACGTCATCCCATATAACGTAATACTTTATAACATCATGCCATATAACGTAATACGGTATAACGTCATACCATATAACCTATTTACGTTATAACGTTATACCATATAACCTATTTCGCTATAACGTCATCCCATATAACGTAATACGGTATAACGTCATACCATATAACCTATTTACGTTATAACGTCATACCATATAACGTATTACGCTATACCGTCATACCATATAAAATATTATGTTATAACGTCACACCATATAACGTAATACGTTATAATGTTATACCATATAACGTTACAACGTCATTACGTTATAACGTCAGCGCATATAACGTAATATGTTATAACGTCACCCCATATTACGTAATACGTTATAACGTCATCCCATATAACGTAATACGGTATAACGTCATACCATATAACCTATTTACGTTATAACGTCATACCATATAATGTACTATGTTATAACATCATCCCATATAACGCAATACGGTATAACGTCATACCATGTAACCTACTTACGTTATAACGTCATACCATATAACGTATTACGTTTTAACGTCATACCATATAACCTATTGCGTTATAACGTCATACCATATAACCTAATACGTTATAACGGTATTCCATATAACGTAATACGTTATAACGTCATCCCATATAACGTAATGCGTTATAGCGTCGTTCCATATTACGTAATACGTTATAACGTCATCCCATATAACGTAATACGGTATAACGTCATACCATATAACGTACTTACGTTATAACGTCATACCATATAACGTAATACGGTATAACGTCATACCATATAACGTACTTACGTTATAATGTCATACCATATAACGTACTATGTTATAACATCATCCCATATAACGTAATACGGTATAACGTCATACCATGTAACCTACTTACGTTATAACGTCATACCATATAACGTATTACGTTTTAACGTCATACCATACAATCTATTACGCTATAACGTCATACCATATAACCTAATACGTTATAACGGTATTCCATATAACGTAATACGTTATAACGTCATCCCATATAACGTAATGCGTTATAGCGTCGTTCCATATTACGTAATACGTTATAACGTCATACCATATAACCTATTTCGTTATAACGTCATACCATATAACCTAATACGTTATAACGGTATTCCATATAACGTAATACGTTATAACGTCATCCCATATAACGTAATACTTTATAACATCATGCCATATAACGTAATACGGTATAACGTCATACCATATAAACTATTTACGTTATAACGTTATATCATATAACCTATTTCGCTATAACATCATCCCATATAACGTAATACGGTATAACGTCATACCATGTAACCTACTTACGTTATAACGTCATACCATATAACGTATTACGTTTTAACGTCATACCATATAACCTATTACGTTATAACGTCATACCATACAACGTACTATGTTATAGCGTCGTTCCATATTACGTAATACGTTATAACGTCATCCCATATAACGTAATACGGTATAACGTCATACCATATAACGTACTTACGTTATAACGTCATACCATATAACGTATTACGTTATAACGTCATACCATATAACCTATTACGTTATAACGTCATACCATACAACGTACTATGTTATAACATCATCCCATATAACGTAATACGGTATAACGTCATACCATGTAACCTACTTACGTTATAACGTCATACCATATAACGTAATACGGTATAACGTCATACCATATAACCTATTACGTTATAACGTCTTACCATATAACGCATTACGTTATAACGTCATACCATATGACCTATTACGTTATAACGTCATACCATATAACGTAATACGTTATAACGTTATACCATATAACGCAATACGTTATAACGTCGTCCCATATAACGTAATACGTTATAACGTCATACCATATAACTTAATTCGGTATAAAGTCATACCATATAACCTATTTACGTTATAACGTCATCCCATATAACCTATTACGTTACAACGTCATCCCATATAACGTAATACGTTATAACGTCATCCCATATTACGTAATGCGTTATAACGTCATCCCATATAACGTAATACGGTATAACGTCATACCATATAACCTATTTACGTTATAACGTCATACCATATAACGCATTACGTTATAACGTCATACCATATAACCTATTACGTTATAACGTCATACCATATAACGTAATACGATATAACGTTATACCATATAACGCAATACGTTATAACGTCGTCCCATATAACTTAATACGTTATAACGTCATCCGATATAACGCAATACGTTATAACGTCGTCCCACATAACGTAATACGTTATAACGCCATCCCATATAACGTAATACGGTATAACGTCATACCATATAACCTATTTACGTTATAACGTCATACCATATAACGCATTCCGTTATAACGTCATACCATATAACCTATTACGTTATAACGTCATACCATATAACGTAATACGTTATAACGTTATACCATATAACGCAATACGTTATAACGTCGTCCCATATAACGTAATAAGTTATAACGTCATCCCATATAACGTAATACGTTATAACGTCATCCGATATAACGCAATACGTTATAACGTCGTGCCACATAACGTAATACGTTATAACGTCATCCCATATTACGTAATGCGTTATAACGTCATCCCATATAACGTAATACGGTATAACGTCATACCATATAACCTATTTAAGTTATAACGTCATACCATATAACTTAATTCGGTATAAAGTCATACCATATAACCTATTTACGTTATAACGTCATCCCATATAACCTATTACGTTATAACGTCATACCATATAACGTAATACGTTATAACGTTATACCATATAACCTATTACGTTATAACGTCAACCCATATAACGTAATACGTTATAACGTCATCCCATATTACGTAATGCGTTATAACGTCATCCCATATAACGTAATACGGTGTAACGTCATACCATATAACCTATTTACGTTATAACGTCATACCATATAACGCATTACGTTATAACGTTATACCATATAACCTGTTACGTTATAACGTCATACCATATAACGTAATGCGATATAACGTTATACCATATAACGCAATACGTTATAACGTCGTCCCAGATAACGTAATACGTTATAACGTCATCCCATATAACGTAATACGTTATAACGTCATCCCATATGACGCAATACGTTATAACGCCGTCCCACATAACGTAATACGTTATAACGTCATCCCATATTACGTAATGCGTTATAACGTCACCCCATATAACGTAATAAGGTATAACGTCATACCATATAACCTATTTACGTTATAACGTCATAACATATAACGTAATTCGGTATAACGTCATACCATATAACCTATTTACGTTATAACGTCATACCATATAACGTATTACGTTATAACGTCATGCCATATACCGTAATATGTTATAGCGTCATACCATATAACCTAATACGTTATAACGGTATTCCATATAACGTAATACGTTATAACGTAATCCCATATAACGTAATACGTTATAACGTCATCCCATATAACGCAATACGTTATAACGTCGTCCCACATAACGTAATACATTATAACGTCATCCCATATTACGTAATGCGTTATAACGTCAACCCATATAACGTAATACGGTATAACGTCATACCATATAACCTATTTACGTTATAACGTCATACCATATAACGCATTACGTTATAACGTCATACCATATAACCTATTACGTTATAACGTCATACCATATAACGTAATACGTTATAACGTTATACCATATAACGCAATACGTTACAACGTTATCCCATATAACGTAATACGTTATAACGTCATCCCATATAACGTAATACGTTATAACGTCATCCGATATAACGCAATACGTTATAACGTCGTCCCACATAACGTAATACGTTATAACGTCGTCCAATATTACGTAATGCGTTATAACGTCATCCCATATAACGTAATACGGTATAACGTCATAACATATAACCTATTTACGTTATAACGTCATACCATATAACGTATTACGTTATAACATCATACCATATAACCTATTACGTTATAACGTCATACCATATAACGTAATACGTTATATCGTTATACCATATAACCTATTACGTTATAACGTCATCCCATATAACGTAATACGTTATAACGTCATCCCATATAACGTAATACGTTATAACGTCATCCCATATAACGCAATACGTTATAACGTCGTCCCACATAACGTAATACGTTATAACGTCATCCCATATTACGTAATGCGTTATAACGTCATCCCATATAACGTAATACGGTATAACGTCATACCATATAACCTATTTACGTTATAACATCATACCATATAACGCATTACGTTATAACGTCATACCATATAACCTATTACGTTATAACGTCATACCATATAACGTAATACGTTATAACGTTATACCATATAACGCAATACGTTATAACGTCGTCCCATATAACGGAATACGTTATAACGTCATTCCATATAACGTAATACGTTATAACGTCATCCGATATAACGCAATACGTTATAACGTCATCCCATATTACGTAATGCGTTATAACGTCATCCCAAATAACGTAATACGGTATAACGTCAAAGCATATAACCTATTTACGTTATAACGTCATACCATATAACCTATTACGTTATAACGTCATACCATATAACGTAATACGTTATAACGTTGTACCATATAACCTATTACGTTATAGCGTCATCCCATATAACGTAATACGTTATAACGTCATCCCATATTACGTAATGCGTTATAACGTCATCCCATATAACGTAATACGGTATAACGTCATACCATATAACCTATTACGTTATAACGTCATACCATATAACGTAATACGTTATATCGTTAAACCATATAACCTATTACGTTATAACGTCATACCATATAACGTAATACGTTATATCGTTATACCATATAACCTATTACGTTATAACGTAATCCCATATAACGTAATACGTTATAACGTCATCCCATATAACGTAATACGTTATAACGTCATCCCATATAACGCAATACGTTATAACGTCATCCCATATAACGTAATACGTTATAACATCATCCCATATAACGTAATTCGGTATAACGTCATCCCATATTACGTAATTCGGTATAACGTCATACCATATAACCTATTAAGGTATAACGTCATACCATATAACCTATTAAATTATAACGTCATCCCATATAACGTAATACGTTATAACGTTATACCATATAACCTATTACGTTATAACGTCATCCCATATAACGTAATACGTTATAACGTTATACCATATAACCTATTACGTTATAACGTCATCCCATATAACGTAATACGGTATAACGTCATACCATATAACCTATTACGTTATAACGTCATACCATATAACGTAATACGTTATATCGTTAAACCATGTAACCTATTACGTTATAACGTCATACCATATAACGTAATACGTTATATCGTTATACCGTATAACCTATTACGTTATAACGTCATCCCATATAACGTAATACGTTATAACGTCATCCCATATAACGTAATACGTTATAACGTCATCCCATATAACGCAATACGTTATAACGTCATCCCATATAACGTAATACGTTATAACATCATCCCATATAACGTAATTCGGTATAACGTCATCCCATATTACGTAATTCGGTATAACGTCATACCATATAACCTATTAAGGTATAACGTCATACCATATAACCTATTAAATTATAACGTCATCCCATATAACGTAATACGTTATAACGTCATCCCATATAACGTAATACGTTATAACGTCATCCCATATAACGTAATACGTTATAACGTCATCCCATATAACGTAATACGTTATAACGTCATCCCATATAACGTAATACGTTATAACGTCATCCCATATAACGTAATTCGGTATAACGTCATCCCATATTACGTAATTCGGTATAACGTCATACCATATAACCTATTAAGGTATAACGTCATACCATATAACCTATTAAATTATAACGTCATCCCATATAACGTAATACGTTATAACGTCATCCCATATAACGTAATACGTTATAACGTCATCCCATATAACGTAATACGTTATAACGTCATCCCATATAACGTAATACGTTATAACGTCATCCCATATAACGTAATACGTTATAACGTCATCCCATATGACGTAATACGTTATAACGTCATCCCATATAACGCAATACGTTATAACGTCGTCCCACATAACGTAATACGTTATAACGTCATCCCATATAACGCAATACGTTATAACGTCGTCCCACATAACGTAATACGTTATAACGTCATCCCATATTACGTAATGCGTTATAACGTCATCCCATATAACCTATTACGTTATAACGTCATACCATATAACGTAATACGTTATAACGTTATACCATATAACCTATTACGTTATAACGTCATCCCATATAACGTAATACGTTATAACGTCATCCCATATAACGTAATACGTTATAACGTCATCCCATATAACGTGATACGTTATAACGTTATACCATATAACCTATTACGTTATAACGTCATCCCATATAACGTAATACGATATAACGTCATCCCATATAACGTATTACGTTATAACGTCATGCCATATAACGTAATACGTTATAGCGTCATACCATATAACCTAATACGTTATAACGGTATTCCATATAACGGAATACGTTATAACGTCATCCCATATAACGTAATGCGTTACAACGTCGTCCCATATTACGTAATACGTTATAACGTCATCCCATATAACGTAATACGGAATAACGTCATAACATATAACCTATTTACGTTATAACGTCATACCATATAACGTAATACGGTATAACGTCATACCATATAACCTATTTACGTTATAACGTCATCCCATATAACGTAATACGTTATAACGTCATCCGATATAACGCAATACGTTATAACGTCGTCCCACATAACGTAATACGTTATAACGTCATCCCATATTACGTAATGCGTTATAACGTCATCCCATATAACGCAATACGTTATAACGTCGTCCCACACAACGTAATACGTTATAACGTCATACCATATAACTTAATTCGGTATAAAGTCATACCATATAACCTATTTACGTTATAACGTCATCCCATATAACCTATTACGTTATAACGCCATACCATATAACGTAATACGTTATATCGTTAAACCATATAACCTATTACGTTATAACGTCATACCATATAACGTAATACGTTATATCGTTATACCATATAACCTATTACGTTATAACGTAATCCCATATAACGTAATACGTTATAACGTCATCCCATATAACGTAATACGTTATAACGTCATCCCATATAACGCAATACGTTATAACGTCATCCCATATAACGTAATACGTTATAACATCATCCCATATAACGTAATTCGGTATAACGTCATCCCATATTACGTAATTCGGTATAACGTCATACCATATAACCTATTAAGGTATAACGTCATACCATATAACCTATTAAATTATAACGTCATCCCATATAACGTAATACGTTATAACGTTATACCATATAACCTATTACGTTATAACGTCATCCCATATAACGTAATACGTTATAACGTTATACCATATAACCTATTACGTTATAACGTCATCCCATATAACGTAATACGGTATAACGTCATACCATATAACCTATTACGTTATAACGTCATACCATATAACGTAATACGTTATATCGTTAAACCATGTAACCTATTACGTTATAACGTCATACCATATAACGTAATACGTTATATCGTTATACCGTATAACCTATTACGTTATAACGTCATCCCATATAACGTAATACGTTATAACGTCATCCCATATAACGTAATACGTTATAACGTCATCCCATATAACGCAATACGTTATAACGTCATCCCATATAACGTAATACGTTATAACATCATCCCATATAACGTAATTCGGTATAACGTCATCCCATATTACGTAATTCGGTATAACGTCATACCATATAACCTATTAAGGTATAACGTCATACCATATAACCTATTAAATTATAACGTCATCCCATATAACGTAATACGTTATAACGTCATCCCATATAACGTAATACGTTATAACGTCATCCCATATAACGTAATACGTTATAACGTCATCCCATATAACGTAATACGTTATAACGTCATCCCATATAACGTAATACGTTATAACGTCATCCCATATAACGTAATACGTTATAACGTCATCCCATATAACGTAATTCGGTATAACGTCATCCCATATTACGTAATTCGGTATAACGTCATACCATATAACCTATTAAGGTATAACGTCATACCATATAACCTATTAAATTATAACGTCATCCCATATAACGTAATACGTTATAACGTCATCCCATATAACGTAATACGTTATAACGTCATCCCATATAACGTAATACGTTATAACGTCATCCCATATAACGTAATACGTTATAACGTCATCCCATATAACGTAATACGTTATAACGTCATCCCATATGACGTAATACGTTATAACGTCATCCCATATAACGCAATACGTTATAACGTCGTCCCACATAACGTAATACGTTATAACGTCATCCCATATAACGCAATACGTTATAACGTCGTCCCACATAACGTAATACGTTATAACGTCATCCCATATTACGTAATGCGTTATAACGTCATCCCATATAACCTATTACGTTATAACGTCATACCATATAACGTAATACGTTATAACGTTATACCATATAACCTATTACGTTATAACGTCATCCCATATAACGTAATACGTTATAACGTCATCCCATATAACGTAATACGTTATAACGTCATACCATATAACCTATTTACGTTATAACGTCATACCATATAACGCATTACGTTATAACGTCATACCATATAACCTATTACGTTATAACGTCATACCATATAACGTAATACGTTATAACGTTATACCATATAACGCAATACGTTATAACGTCGTCCCATATAACGTAATACGTTATAACGTCATCCCATATAACGTAATACGTTATAACGTCATCCGATATAACGCAATACGTTATAACGTCGTCCCACATAACGTAATACGTTATAACGGCATCCCATATAACGTAATACGGTATAACGTCATACCATATAACCTATTTACGTTATAACGTCATACCATATAACGCATTCCGTTATAACGTCATACCATATAACCTATTACGTTATAACGTCATACCATATAACGTAATACGTTATAACGTTATACCATATAACGCAATACGTTATAACGTCGTCCCATATAACGTAATAAGTTATAACGTCATCCCATATAACGTAATACGTTATAACGTCATCCGATATAACGCAATACGTTATAACGTCGTGCCACATAACGTAATACGTTATAACGTCATCCCATATTACGTAATGCGTTATAACGTCATCCCATATAACGTAATACGGTATAACGTCATACCATATAACCTATTTAAGTTATAACGTCATACCATATAACTTAATTCGGTATAAAGTCATACCATATAACCTATTTACGTTATAACGTCATCCCATATAACCTATTACGTTATAACGTCATACCATATAACGTAATACGTTATAACGTTATACCATATAACCTATTACGTTATAACGTCAACCCATATAACGTAATACGTTATAACGTCATCCCATATTACGTAATGCGTTATAACGTCATCCCATATAACGTAATACGGTGTAACGTCATACCATATAACCTATTTACGTTATAACGTCATACCATATAACGCATTACGTTATAACGTTATACCATATAACCTGTTACGTTATAACGTCATACCATATAACGTAATGCGATATAACGTTATACCATATAACGCAATACGTTATAACGTCGTCCCAGATAACGTAATACGTTATAACGTCATCCCATATAACGTAATACGTTATAACGTCATCCCATATGACGCAATACGTTATAACGCCGTCCCACATAACGTAATACGTTATAACGTCATCCCATATTACGTAATGCGTTATAACGTCACCCCATATAACGTAATAAGGTATAACGTCATACCATATAACCTATTTACGTTATAACGTCATAACATATAACGTAATTCGGTATAACGTCATACCATATAACCTATTTACGTTATAACGTCATACCATATAACGTAATACGTTAAAACGTTATACCATATAACGCAATACGTTACAACGTTATCCCATATAACGTAATACGTTATAACGTCATCCCATATAACGTAATACGTTATAACGTCATCCGATATAACGCAATACGTTATAACGTCGTCCCACATAACGTAATACGTTATAACGTCGTCCAATATTACGTAATGCGTTATAACGTCATCCCATATAACGTAATACGGTATAACGTCATAACATATAACCTATTTACGTTATAACGTCATACCATATAACGTATTACGTTATAACATCATACCATATAACCTATTACGTTATAACGTCATACCATATAACGTAATACGTTATATCGTTATACCATATAACCTATTACGTTATAACGTCATCCCATATAACGTAATACGTTATAACGTCATCCCATATAACGTAATACGTTATAACGTCATCCCATATAACGCAATACGTTATAACGTCGTCCCACATAACGTAATACGTTATAACGTCATCCCATATTACGTAATGCGTTATAACGTCATCCCATATAACGTAATACGGTATAACGTCATACCATATAACCTATTTACGTTATAACATCATACCATATAACGCATTACGTTATAACGTCATACCATATAACCTATTACGTTATAACGTCATACCATATAACGTAATACGTTATAACGTTATACCATATAACGCAATACGTTATAACGTCGTCCCATATAACGGAATACGTTATAACGTCATTCCATATAACGTAATACGTTATAACGTCATCCCATATGACGTAATACGTTATAACGTCATCCCATATAACGCAATACGTTATAACGTCGTCCCACATAACGTAATACGTTATAACGTCATCCCATATAACGCAATACGTTATAACGTCGTCCCACATAACGTAATACGTTATAACGTCATCCCATATTACGTAATGCGTTATAACGTCATCCCATATAACCTATTACGTTATAACGTCATACCATATAACGTAATACGTTATAACGTTATACCATATAACCTATTACGTTATAACGTCATCCCATATAACGTAATACGTTATAACGTCATCCCATATAACGTAATACGTTATAACGTCATCCCATATAACGTGATACGTTATAACGTTATACCATATAACCTATTACGTTATAACGTCATCCCATATAACGTAATACGATATAACGTCATCCCATATAACGTATTACGTTATAACGTCATGCCATATAACGTAATACGTTATAGCGTCATACCATATAACCTAATACGTTATAACGGTATTCCATATAACGGAATACGTTATAACGTCATCCCATATAACGTAATGCGTTACAACGTCGTCCCATATTACGTAATACGTTATAACGTCATCCCATATAACGTAATACGGAATAACGTCATAACATATAACCTATTTACGTTATAACGTCATACCATATAACGTAATACGGTATAACGTCATACCATATAACCTATTTACGTTATAACGTCATCCCATATAACGTAATACGTTATAACGTCATCCGATATAACGCAATACGTTATAACGTCGTCCCACATAACGTAATACGTTATAACGTCATCCCATATTACGTAATGCGTTATAACGTCATCCCATATAACGCAATACGTTATAACGTCGTCCCACACAACGTAATACGTTATAACGTCATACCATATAACTTAATTCGGTATAAAGTCATACCATATAACCTATTTACGTTATAACGTCATCCCATATAACCTATTACGTTATAACGTCATACCATATAACGTAATACGTTATAACGTTATACCATATAACCTATTACGTTATAACGTCATCCCATATAACGTAATACGTTATAACGTCATCCCATATTACGTAATGCGTTATAACGTCATCCCATATAACGTAATACGGTATAACGTCATACCATATAACCTATTTACGTTATAACGTCATACCATATAACGCATTTCGTTATAACGTCATACCATATAACCTATTACGTTATAACGTCATACCGTATAACGTAATACGATATAACGTTATACCATATAACGCAATACGTTATAACGTCGTCCCATATAACGTAATACGTTATAACGTCATCCGATATAACGCAATACGTTATAACGTCGTCCCACATAACGTAATACGTTATAACGCCATCGCATATAACGTAATACGGTATAACGTCATACCATATAACCTATTTACGTTATAACGTCATACCATATAACGCATTACGTTATAACGTCATACCATATAACCTATTACGTTATAACGTCATACCATATAACGTAATACGTTATAACGTTATACCATATAACGCAATACGTTATAACGTCGTCCCATATAACGTAATACGTTATAACGTCATCCCATATAACGTAATACGTTATAACGTCATCCGATATAACGCAATACGTTATAACGTCGTCCCACATAACGTAATACGTTATAACGGCATCCCATATAACGTAATACGGTATAACGTCATACCATATAACCTATTTACGTTATAACGTCATATCATATAACGCATTCCGTTATAACGTCATACCATATAACCTATTACGTTATAACGTCATACCATATAACGTAATACGTTATAACGTTATACCATATAACGCAATACGTTATAACGTCGTCCCATATAACGTAATAAGTTATAACGTCATCCCATATAACGTAATACGTTATAACGTCATCCGATATAACGCAATACGTTATAACGTCGTGCCACATAACGTAATACGTTATAACGTCATCCCATATTACGTAATGCGTTATAACGTCATCCCATATAACGTAATACGGTATAACGTCATACCATATAACCTATTTAAGTTATAACGTCATACCATATAACTTAATTCGGTATAAAGTCATACCATATAACCTATTTACGTTATAACGTCATCCCATATAACCTATTACGTTATAACGTCATACCATATAACGTAATACGTTATAACGTTATACCATATAACCTATTACGTTATAACGTCAACCCATATAACGTAATACGTTATAACGTCATCCCATATTACGTAATGCGTTATAACGTCATCCCATATAACGTAATACGGTGTAACGTCATACCATATAACCTATTTACGTTATAACGTCATACCATATAACGCATTACGTTATAACGTTATACCATATAACCTGTTACGTTATAACGTCATACCATATAACGTAATGCGATATAACGTTATACCATATAACGCAATACGTTATAACGTCGTCCCAGATAACGTAATACGTTATAACGTCATCCCATATAACGTAATACGTTATAACGTCATCCCATATGACGCAATACGTTATAACGCCGTCCCACATAACGTAATACGTTATAACGTCATCCCATATTACGTAATGCGTTATAACGTCACCCCATATAACGTAATAAGGTATAACGTCATACCATATAACCTATTTACGTTATAACGTCATAACATATAACGTAATTCGGTATAACGTCATACCATATAACCTATTTACGTTATAACGTCATACCATATAACGTAATACGTTATAACGTTATACCATATAACGCAATACGTTACAACGTTATCCCATATAACGTAATACGTTATAACGTCATCCCATATAACGTAATACGTTATAACGTCATCCGATATAACGCAATACGTTATAACGTCGTCCCACATAACGTAATACGTTATAACGTCGTCCAATATTACGTAATGCGTTATAACGTCATCCCATATAACGTAATACGGTATAACGTCATAACATATAACCTATTTACGTTATAACGTCATACCATATAACGTATTACGTTATAACATCATACCATATAACCTATTACGTTATAACGTCATACCATATAACGTAATACGTTATATCGTTATACCATATAACCTATTACGTTATAACGTCATCCCATATAACGTAATACGTTATAACGTCATCCCATATAACGTAATACGTTATAACGTCATCCCATATAACGCAATACGTTATAACGTCGTCCCACATAACGTAATACGTTATAACGTCATCCCATATTACGTAATGCGTTATAACGTCATCCCATATAACGTAATACGGTATAACGTCATACCATATAACCTATTTACGTTATAACATCATACCATATAACGCATTACGTTATAACGTCATACCATATAACCTATTACGTTATAACGTCATACCATATAACGTAATACGTTATTACGTTATACCATATAACGCAATACGTTATAACGTCGTCCCATATAACGGAATACGTTATAACGTCATTCCATATAACGTAATACGTTATAACGTCATCCGATATAACGCAATACGTTATAACGTCATCCCATATTACGTAATGCGTTATAACGTCATCCCAAATAACGTAATACGGTATAACGTCAAAGCATATAACCTATTTACGTTATAACGTCATACCATATAACCTATTACGTTATAACGACATACCATATAACGTAATACGTTATAACGTTGTACCATATAACCTATTACGTTATAGCGTCATCCCATATAACGTAATACGTTATAACGTCATCCCATATTACGTAATGCGTTATAACGTCATCCCATATAACGTAATACGGTATAACGTCATACCATATAACCTATTACGTTATAACGTCATACCATATAACGTAATACGTTATATCGTTAAACCATATAACCTATTACGTTATAACGTCATACCATATAACGTAATACGTTATATCGTTATACCATATAACCTATTACGTTATAACGTCATCCCATATAACGTAATACGTTATAACGTCATCCCATATAACGTGATACGTTATAACGTTATACCATATAACCTATTACGTTATAACGTCATCCCATATAACGTAATACGATATAACGTCATCCCATATAACGTATTACGTTATAACGTCATGCCATATAACGTAATACGTTATAGCGTCATACCATATAACCTAATACGTTATAACGGTATTCCATATAACGGAATACGTTATAACGTCATCCCATATAACGTAATGCGTTACAACGTCGTCCCATATTACGTAATACGTTATAACGTCATCCCATATAACGTAATACGGAATAACGTCATAACATATAACCTATTTACGTTATAACGTCATACCATATAACGTAATACGGTATAACGTCATACCATATAACCTATTTACGTTATAACGTCATCCCATATAACGTAATACGTTATAACGTCATCCGATATAACGCAATACGTTATAACGTCGTCCCACATAACGTAATACGTTATAACGTCATCCCATATTACGTAATGCGTTATAACGTCATCCCATATAACGCAATACGTTATAACGTCGTCCCACACAACGTAATACGTTATAACGTCATACCATATAACTTAATTCGGTATAAAGTCATACCATATAACCTATTTACGTTATAACGTCATCCCATATAACCTATTACGTTATAACGTCATACCATATAACGTAATACGTTATAACGTTATACCATATAACCTATTACGTTATAACGTCATCCCATATAACGTAATACGTTATAACGTCATCCCATATTACGTAATGCGTTATAACGTCATCCCATATAACGTAATACGGTATAACGTCATACCATATAACCTATTTACGTTATAACGTCATACCATATAACGCATTTCGTTATAACGTCATACCATATAACCTATTACGTTATAACGTCATACCGTATAACGTAATACGATATAACGTTATACCATATAACGCAATACGTTATAACGTCGTCCCATATAACGTAATACGTTATAACGTCATCCGATATAACGCAATACGTTATAACGTCGTCCCACATAACGTAATACGTTATAACGCCATCGCATATAACGTAATACGGTATAAAGTCATACCATATAACCTATTTACGTTATAACGTCATACCATATAACGCATTACGTTATAACGTCATACCATATAACCTATTACGTTATAACGTCATACCATATAACGTAATACGTTATAACGTTATACCATATAACGCAATACGTTATAACGTCGTCCCATATAACGTAATACGTTATAACGTCATCCCATATAACGTAATACGTTATAACGTCATCCGATATAACGCAATACGTTATAACGTCGTCCCACATAACGTAATACGTTATAACGGCATCCCATATAACGTAATACGGTATAACGTCATACCATATAACCTATTTACGTTATAACGTCATACCATATAACGCATTCCGTTATAACGTCATACCATATAACCTATTACGTTATAACGTCATACCATATAACGTAATACGTTATAACGTTATACCATATAACGCAATACGTTATAACGTCGTCCCATATAACGTAATAAGTTATAACGTCATCCCATATAACGTAATACGTTATAACGTCATCCGATATAACGCAATACGTTATAACGTCGTGCCACATAACGTAATACGTTATAACGTCATCCCATATTACGTAATGCGTTATAACGTCATCCCATATAACGTAATACGGTATAACGTCATACCATATAACCTATTTAAGTTATAACGTCATACCATATAACTTAATTCGGTATAAAGTCATACCATATAACCTATTTACGTTATAACGTCATCCCATATAACCTATTACGTTATAACGTCATACCATATAACGTAATACGTTATAACGTTATACCATATAACCTATTACGTTATAACGTCAACCCATATAACGTAATACGTTATAACGTCATCCCATATTACGTAATGCGTTATAACGTCATCCCATATAACGTAATACGGTGTAACGTCATACCATATAACCTATTTACGTTATAACGTCATACCATATAACGCATTACGTTATAACGTTATACCATATAACCTGTTACGTTATAACGTCATACCATATAACGTAATGCGATATAACGTTATACCATATAACGCAATACGTTATAACGTCGTCCCAGATAACGTAATACGTTATAACGTCATCCCATATAACGTAATACGTTATAACGTCATCCCATATGACGCAATACGTTATAACGCCGTCCCACATAACGTAATACGTTATAACGTCATCCCATATTACGTAATGCGTTATAACGTCACCCCATATAACGTAATAAGGTATAACGTCATACCATATAACCTATTTACGTTATAACGTCATAACATATAACGTAATTCGGTATAACGTCATACCATATAACCTATTTACGTTATAACGTCATACCATATAACGTATTACGTTATAACGTCATGCCATATACCGTAATATGTTATAGCGTCATACCATATAACCTAATACGTTATAACGGTATTCCATATAACGTAATACGTTATAACGTAATCCCATATAACGTAATACGTTATAACGTCATCCCATATAACGCAATACGTTATAACGTCGTCCCACATAACGTAATACATTATAACGTCATCCCATATTACGTAAAGCGTTATAACGTCAACCCATATAACGTAATACGGTATAACGTCATACCATATAACCTATTTACGTTATAACGTCATACCATATAACGCATTACGTTATAACGTCATACCATATAACCTATTACGTTATAACGTCATACCATATAACGTAATACGTTATAACGTTATACCATATAACGCAATACGTTACAACGTTATCCCATATAACGTAATACGTTATAACGTCATCCCATATAACGTAATACGTTATAACGTCATCCGATATAACGCAATACGTTATAACGTCGTCCCACATAACGTAATACGTTATAACGTCGTCCAATATTACGTAATGCGTTATAACGTCATCCCATATAACGTAATACGGTATAACGTCATAACATATAACCTATTTACGTTATAACGTCATACCATATAACGTATTACGTTATAACATCATACCATATAACCTATTACGTTATAACGTCATACCATATAACGTAATACGTTATATCGTTATACCATATAACCTATTACGTTATAACGTCATCCCATATAACGTAATACGTTATAACGTCATCCCATATAACGTAATACGTTATAACGTCATCCCATATAACGCAATACGTTATAACGTCGTCCCACATAACGTAATACGTTATAACGTCATCCCATATTACGTAATGCGTTATAACGTCATCCCATATAACGTAATACGGTATAACGTCATACCATATAACCTATTTACGTTATAACATCATACCATATAACGCATTACGTTATAACGTCATACCATATAACCTATTACGTTATAACGTCATACCATATAACGTAATACGTTATAACGTTATACCATATAACGCAATACGTTATAACGTCGTCCCATATAACGGAATACGTTATAACGTCATTCCATATAACGTAATACGTTATAACGTCATCCGATATAACGCAATACGTTATAACGTCATCCCATATTACGTAATGCGTTATAACGTCATCCCAAATAACGTAATACGGTATAACGTCAAAGCATATAACCTATTTACGTTATAACGTCATACCATATAACCTATTACGTTATAACGTCATACCATATAACGTAATACGTTATAACGTTGTACCATATAACCTATTACGTTATAGCGTCATCCCATATAACGTAATACGTTATAACATCATCCCATATTACGTAATGCGTTATAACGTCATCCCATATAACGTAATACGGTATAACGTCATACCATATAACCTATTACGTTATAACGTCATACCATATAACGTAATACGTTATATCGTTAAACCATATAACCTATTACGTTATAACGTCATACCATATAACGTAATACGTTATATCGTTATACCATATAACCTATTACGTTATAACGTCATCCCATATAACGTAATACGTTATAACGTCATCCCATATAACGTAATACGGTATAACGTCATACCATATAACCTATTTACGTTATAACGTCATACCATATAACGCATTCCGTTATAACGTCATACCATATAACCTATTACGTTATAACGTCATACCATATAACGTAATACGTTATAACGTTATACCATATAACGCAATACGTTATAACGTCGTCCCATATAACGTAATACGTTATAACGTCATCCCATATAACGTAATACGTTATAACGTCATCCGATATAACGCAATACGTTATAACGTCGTCCCACATAACGTAATACGTTATAACGGCATCCCATATAACGTAATACGGTATAACGTCATACCATATAACCTATTTACGTTATAACGTCATACCATATAACGCATTCCGTTATAACGTCATACCATATAACCTATTACGTTATAACGTCATACCATATAACGTAATACGTTATAACGTTATACCATATAACGCAATACGTTATAACGTCGTCCCATATAACGTAATAAGTTATAACGTCATCCCATATAACGTAATACGTTATAACGTCATCCGATATAACGCAATACGTTATAACGTCGTGCCACATAACGTAATACGTTATAACGTCATCCCATATTACGTAATGCGTTATAACGTCATCCCATATAACGTAATACGGTATAACGTCATACCATATAACCTATTTAAGTTATAACGTCATACCATATAACTTAATTCGGTATAAAGTCATACCATATAACCTATTTACGTTATAACGTCATCCCATATAACCTATTACGTTATAACGTCATACCATATAACGTAATACGTTATAACGTTATACCATATAACCTATTACGTTATAACGTCAACCCATATAACGTAATACGTTATAACGTCATCCCATATTACGTAATGCGTTATAACGTCATCCCATATAACGTAATACGGTGTAACGTCATACCATATAACCTATTTACGTTATAACGTCATACCATATAACGCATTACGTTATAACGTTATACCATATAACCTGTTACGTTATAACGTCATACCATATAACGTAATGCGATATAACGTTATACCATATAACGCAATACGTTATAACGTCGTCCCAGATAACGTAATACGTTATAACGTCATCCCATATAACGTAATACGTTATAACGTCATCCCATATGACGCAATACGTTATAACGCCGTCCCACATAACGTAATACGTTATAACGTCATCCCATATTACGTAATGCGTTATAACGTCACCCCATATAACGTAATAAGGTATAACGTCATACCATATAACCTATTTACGTTATAACGTCATAACATATAACGTAATTCGGTATAACGTCATACCATATAACCTATTTACGTTATAACGTCATACCATATAACGTATTACGTTATAACGTCATGCCATATACCGTAATATGTTATAGCGTCATACCATATAACCTAATACGTTATAACGGTATTCCATATAACGTAATACGTTATAACGTAATCCCATATAACGTAATACGTTATAACGTCATCCCATATAACGCAATACGTTATAACGTCGTCCCACATAACGTAATACATTATAACGTCATCCCATATTACGTAAAGCGTTATAACGTCAACCCATATAACGTAATACGGTATAACGTCATACCATATAACCTATTTACGTTATAACGTCATACCATATAACGCATTACGTTATAACGTCATACCATATAACCTATTACGTTATAACGTCATACCATATAACGTAATACGTTATAACGTTATACCATATAACGCAATACGTTACAACGTTATCCCATATAACGTAATACGTTATAACGTCATCCCATATAACGTAATACGTTATAACGTCATCCGATATAACGCAATACGTTATAACGTCGTCCCACATAACGTAATACGTTATAACGTCGTCCAATATTACGTAATGCGTTATAACGTCATCCCATATAACGTAATACGGTATAACGTCATAACATATAACCTATTTACGTTATAACGTCATACCATATAACGTATTACGTTATAACATCATACCATATAACCTATTACGTTATAACGTCATACCATATAACGTAATACGTTATATCGTTATACCATATAACCTATTACGTTATAACGTCATCCCATATAACGTAATACGTTATAACGTCATCCCATATAACGTAATACGTTATAACGTCATCCCATATAACGCAATACGTTATAACGTCGTCCCACATAACGTAATACGTTATAACGTCATCCCATATTACGTAATGCGTTATAACGTCATCCCATATAACGTAATACGGTATAACGTCATACCATATAACCTATTTACGTTATAACATCATACCATATAACGCATTACGTTATAACGTCATACCATATAACCTATTACGTTATAACGTCATACCATATAACGTAATACGTTATAACGTTATACCATATAACGCAATACGTTATAACGTCGTCCCATATAACGGAATACGTTATAACGTCATTCCATATAACGTAATACGTTATAACGTCATCCGATATAACGCAATACGTTATAACGTCATCCCATATTACGTAATGCGTTATAACGTCATCCCAAATAACGTAATACGGTATAACGTCAAAGCATATAACCTATTTACGTTATAACGTCATACCATATAACCTATTACGTTATAACGTCATACCATATAACGTAATACGTTATAACGTTGTACCATATAACCTATTACGTTATAGCGTCATCCCATATAACGTAATACGTTATAACGTCATCCCATATTACGTAATGCGTTATAACGTCATCCCATATAACGTAATACGGTATAACGTCATACCATATAACCTATTACGTTATAACGTCATACCATATAACGTAATACGTTATATCGTTAAACCATATAACCTATTACGTTATAACGTCATACCATATAACGTAATACGTTATATCGTTATACCATATAACCTATTACGTTATAACGTCATCCCATATAACGTAATACGTTATAACGTCATCCCATATAACGTAATACGTTATAACGTCATCCCATATAACGCAATACGTTATAACGTCATCCCATATAACGTAATACGTTATAACATCATCCCATATAACGTAATTCGGTATAACGTCATCCCATATTACGTAATTCGGTATAACGTCATACCATATAACCTATTAAGGTATAACGTCATACCATATAACCTATTAAATTATAACGTCATCCCATATAACGTAATACGTTATAACGTTATACCATATAACCTATTACGTTATAACGTCATCCCATATAACGTAATACGTTATAACGTTATACCATATAACCTATTACGTTATAACGTCATCCCATATTACGTAATGCGTTATAACGTCATCCCATATAACGTAATACGGTATAACGTCATACCATATAACCTATTACGTTATAACGTCATACCATATAACGTAATACGTTATATCGTTAAACCATGTAACCTATTACGTTATAACGTCATACCATATAACGTAATACGTTATATCGTTATACCGTATAACCTATTACGTTATAACGTCATCCCATATAACGTAATACGTTATAACGTCATCCCATATAACGTAATACGTTATAACGTCATCCCATATAACGCAATACGTTATAACGTCATCCCATATAACGTAATACGTTATAACATCATCCCATATAACGTAATTCGGTATAACGTCATCCCATATTACGTAATTCGGTATAACGTCATACCATATAACCTATTAAGGTATAACGTCATACCATATAACCTATTAAATTATAACGTCATCCCATATAACGTAATACGTTATAACGTCATCCCATATAACGTAATACGTTATAACGTCATCCCATATAACGTAATACGTTATAACGTCATCCCATATAACGTAATACGTTATAACGTCATCCCATATAACGTAATACGTTATAACGTCATCCCATATAACGTAATTCGGTATAACGTCATCCCATATTACGTAATTCGGTATAACGTCATACCATATAACCTATTAAGGTATAACGTCATACCATATAACCTATTAAATTATAACGTCATCCCATATAACGTAATACGTTATAACGTCATCCCATATAACGTAATACGATATAACGTCATCCCATATAACGTAATACGTTATAACGTCATCCCATATAACGTAATACGTTATAACGTCATCCCATATAACGTAATACGTTATAACGTCATCCCATATGACGTAATACGTTATAACGTCATCCCATATAACGCAATACGTTATAACGTCGTCCCACATAACGTAATACGTTATAACGTCATCCCATATAACGCAATACGTTATAACGTCGTCCCACATAACGTAATACGTTATAACGTCATCCCATATTACGTAATGCGTTATAACGTCATCCCATATAACCTATTACGTTATAACGTCATACCATATAACGTAATACGTTATAACGTTATACCATATAACCTATTACGTTATAACGTCATCCCATATAACGTAATACGTTATAACGTCATCCCATATAACGTAATACGTTATAACGTCATCCCATATAACGTGATACGTTATAACGTTATACCATATAACCTATTACGTTATAGCGTCATCCCATATAACGTAATACGATATAACGTCATCCCATATAACGTATTACGTTATAACGTCATGCCATATAACGTAATACGTTATAGCGTCATACCATATAACCTAATACGTTATAACGGTATTCCATATAACGGAATACGTTATAACGTCATCCCATATAACGTAATGCGTTACAACGTCGTCCCATATTACGTAATACGTTATAACGTCATCCCATATAACGTAATACGGAATAACGTCATAACATATAACCTATTTACGTTATAACGTCATACCATATAACGTAATACGGTATAACGTCATACCATATAACCTATTTACGTTATAACGTCATCCCATATAACGTAATACGTTATAACGTCATCCGATATAACGCAATACGTTATAACGTCGTCCCACATAACGTAATACGTTATAACGTCATCCCATATTACGTAATGCGTTATAACGTCATCCCATATAACGCAATACGTTATAACGTCGTCCCACACAACGTAATACGTTATAACGTCATACCATATAACTTAATTCGGTATAAAGTCATACCATATAACCTATTTACGTTATAACGTCATCCCATATAACCTATTACGTTATAACGTCATACCATATAACGTAATACGTTATAACGTTATACCATATAACCTATTACGTTATAACGTCATCCCATATAACGTAATACGTTATAACGTCATCCCATATTACGTAATGCGTTATAACGTCATCCCATATAACGTAATACGGTATAACGTCATACCATATAACCTATTTACGTTATAACGTCATACCATATAACGCATTTCGTTATAACGTCATACCATATAACCTATTACGTTATAACGTCATACCGTATAACGTAATACGATATAACGTTATACCATATAACGCAATACGTTATAACGTCGTCCCATATAACGTAATACGTTATAACGTCATCCGATATAACGCAATACGTTATAACGTCGTCCCACATAACGTAATACGTTATAACGCCATCGCATATAACGTAATACGGTATAACGTCATACCATATAACCTATTTACGTTATAACGTCATACCATATAACGCATTACGTTATAACGTCATACCATATAACCTATTACGTTATAACGTCATACCATATAACGTAATACGTTATAACGTTATACCATATAACGCAATACGTTATAACGTCGTCCCATATAACGTAATACGTTATAACGTCATCCCATATAACGTAATACGTTATAACGTCATCCGATATAACGCAATACGTTATAACGTCGTCCCACATAACGTAATACGTTATAACGGCATCCCATATTACGTAATGCGTTATAACGTCATCCCATATAACGTAATACGGTATAACGTCGTCCAATATTACGTAATGCGTTATAACGTCATCCCATATAACGTGATACGGTATAGCGTCATAAAATATAACCTATTTACGTTATAACGTCATACCATATAACGTATTACGTTATAACATCATACCATATAACCTATTACGTTATGACGTCATACCATATAACGTAATACGTTATATCGTTATACCATATAACGCAATACGTTATAACGTCGTCCCATATAACGGAATACGTTATAACGTCATCCCATATAACGCAATACGTTATAACGTCGTCCCACATAACGTAATACGTTACAACGTCATCCCATATTACGTAATGCGTTATAACGTCATCCCATATAACGTAATACGGTATAACGTCATACCATATAACCTATTTACGTTATAACGTCATACCATATAACGCATTACGTTATAACGTCATCGCATATAACGTAATACGTTATAACGTCATCCCATATAACGTAATACGTTATAACGTCATCCGATATAACGCAATACGTTATAACGTCGTCCCACATAACGTAATACGTTATAACGTCATCCCATATAACGTAATACGTTATAACGTCATCCGATATAACGCAATACGTTATAACGTCGTCCCACATAACGTAATACGTTATAACGTCATCCCATATTACGTAATGCGTTATAACGTCATCCCATATTACGTAATGCGTTATAACGTCATCCCATATAACGTAATACGGTATAACGTCATACCATATAACCTATTTACGTTATAACGTCATACCATATAACGCATTACGTTATAACGTCATACCATATGACCTATTACGTTATAACGTCATACCATATAACGTAATACGTTATAACGTTATACCATATAACGCAATACGTTATAACGTCGTCCCATATAACGTAATACGTTATAACGTCATCCCATATAACGTAATACGTTATAACGTCATCCGATATAACGCAATGCGTTATAACGTCGTCCCACATAACGTAATACGTTATAACGTCATCCCATATTACGTAATGCGTTATAACGTCATCCCATATAACGCAATACGTTATAACGTCGTCCCACATAACGTAATACGTTACAACGTCATACCATATAACTTAATTCGGTATAAAGTCATACCATATAACCTATTTACGTTATAACGTCATCCCATATAACCTATTACGTTACAACGTCATCCCATATAACGTAATACGTTATAACGTCATCCCATATTACGTAATGCGTTATAACGTCATCCCATATAACGTAATACGGTATAACGTCATACCATATAACCTATTTACGTTATAACGTCATACCATATAACGCATTACGTTATAACGTCATACCATATAACCTATTACGTTATAACGTCATACCATATAACGTAATACGATATAACGTTATACCATATAACGCAATACGTTATAACGTCGTCCCATATAACTTAATACGTTATAACGTCATCCGATATAACGTAATACGTTATAACGTCGTCCCACATAACGTAATACGTTATAACGCCATCCCATATAACGTAATACGGTATAACGTCATACCATATAACCTATTTACGTTATAACGTCATACCATATAACGCATTCCGTTATAACGTCATACCATATAACCTATTACGTTATAACGTCATACCATATAACGTAATACGTTATAACGTTATACCATATAACGCAATACGTTATAACGTCGTCCCATATAACGTAATAAGTTATAACGTCATCCCATATAACGTAATACGTTATAACGTCATCCGATATAACGCAATACGTTATAACGTCGTGCCACATAACGTAATACGTTATAACGTCATCCCATATTACGTAATGCGTTATAACGTCATCCCATATAACGTAATACGGTATAACGTCATACCATATAACCTATTTAAGTTATAACGTCATACCATATAACTTAATTCGGTATAAAGTCATACCATATAACCTATTTACGTTGTAACGTCATCCCATATAACCTATTACGTTATAACGTCATACCATATAACGTAATACGTTATAACGTTATACCATATAACCTATTACGTTATAACGTCATCCCATATAACGTAATACGTTATAACGTCATCCCATATAACGCAATACGTTATAACGTCGTCCCACATAACGTAATACGTTATAACGTCATCCCATATAACGTAATACGTTATAACGTCATCCGATATAACGCAATACGTTATAACGTCGTGCCACATAACGTAATACGTTATAACGTCATCCCATATTACGTAATGCGTTATAACGTCATCCCATATAACGTAATACGGTATAACGTCATACCATATAACCTATTTAAGTTATAACGTCATACCATATAACTTAATTCGGTATAAAGTCATACCATATAACCTATTTACGTTATAACGTCATCCCATATAACCTATTACGTTATAACGTCATACCATATAACCTAATACGTTATAACGTCATACCATATAACGTATTACGTTATAACATCATACCATATAACCTATTACGTTATAACGTCATACCATATAACGTAATACGTTATATCGTTATACCATATAACCTATTACGTTATAACGTCATCCCATATAACGTAATACGTTATAACGTCATCCCATATAACGCAATACGTTATAACGTCGTCCCACATAACGTAATACGTTATAACGTCATCCCATATTACGTAATGCGTTATAACGTCATCCCATATAACGTAATACTGTATAACGTCATACCATATAACCTATTTACGTTATAACATCATACCATATAACGCATTACGTTATAACGTCATACCATATAACCTATTACGTTATAACGTCATACCATATAACGTAATACGTTATAACGTTATACCATATAACGCAATACGTTATAACGTCATCCCATATTACGTAATGCGTTATAACGTCATCCCATATAACGTAATACGGTATAACGTCATACCATATAACCTATTACGTTATAACGTCATACCATATAACGTAATACGTTATAACGTCATCCGATATAACGCAATACGTTATAACGTCATCCCATATTACGTAATGCGTTATAACGTCATCCCAAATAACGTAATACGGTATAACGTCATACCATATAACCTATTTACGTTATAACGTCATACCATATAACCTATTACGTTATAACGTCATACCATATAACGTAATACGTTATAACGTTGTACCATATAACCTATTACGTTATAACGTCATACCATATAACGTAATACGTTATAACGTTGTACCATATAACCTATTACGTTATAACGTCATCCCATATAACGTAATACGTTATAACGTCATCCCATATAACGTAATACGTTATAATGTCATCCGATATAACGCAATACGTTATAACGTCGTCCCACATAACGTAATACGTTATAACGTCGTCCAATATTACGTAATGCGTTATAACGTCATCCCAAATAACGTAATACGGTATAACGTCATACCATATAACCTATTTACGTTATAACGTCATACCATATAACCTATTACGTTATAACGTCATACCATATAACGTAATACGTTATATCGTTATACCATATAACCTATTACGTTATAACGTCATCCCATATAACGTAATACGTTATAACGTCATCCCATATAACGTAATACGTTATAACGTCATCCCATATAACGCAATACGTTATAACGTCGTCCCACATAACGTAATACGTTATAACGTCATCCCATATTACGTAATGCGTTATAACGTCATCCCATATAACGTAATACGGTATAACGTCATACCATATAACCTATTTACGTTATAACATCATACCATATAACGCATTACGTTATAACGTCATCCCATATAACGAAATACGTTATAACGTCATCCCATATAACGTAATACGTTATAACATCATCCCATATAACGTAATTCGGTATAACGTCATCCCATATTACGTAATTCGGTATAACGTCATACCATATAACCTATTAAGGTATAACGTCATACCATATAACCTATTAAATTATAACGTCATCCCATATAACGTAATACGTTATAACGTCATCCCATATAACGTAATACGTTATAACGTCATCCCATATAACGTAATACGTTATAACGTCATCCCATATAACGTAATACGTTATAACGTCATCCCATATAACGTAATACGTTATAACGTCATCCCATATAACGTAATTCGGTATAACGTCATCCCATATTACGTAATTCGTTATAACGTCATACCATATAACCTATTAAGGTATAACGTCATACCATATAACCTATTAAATTATAACGTCATCCCATATAACGTAATACGTTATAACGTCATCCCATATAACGTAATACGTTATAACGTCATCCCATATAACGTAATACGTTATAACGTCATCCCATATAACGTAATACGTTATAACGTCATCCCATATAACGTAATTCGGTATAACGTCATCCCATATTACGTAATTCGGTATAACGTCATACCATATAACCTATTAAGGTATAACGTCATACCATATAACCTATTAAATTATAACGTCATCCCATATAACGTAATACGTTATAACGTCATCCCATATAACGTAATACGTTATAACGTCATCCCATATAACGTAATACGTTATAACGTCATCCCATATAACGTAATACGTTATAACGTCATCACATATAACGTAATACGTTATAACGTCATCCCATATAACGTAATTCGGTATAACGTCATCCCATATTACGTAATTCGTTATAACGTCATACCATATAACCTATTAAGGTATAACGTCATACCATATAACCTATTAAATTATAACGTCATCCCATATAACGTAATACGTTATAACGTCATCCCATATAACGTAATACGTTATAACGTCATCCCATATAACGTAATACGTTATAACGTCATCCCATATAACGTAATACGTTATAACGTCATCCCATATAACGTAATACGTTATAACGTCATCCCATATAACGTAATACGTTATAACGTCATCACATATAACGTAATACGTTATAACGTCATCCCATATAACGTAATTCGGTATAACGTCATCCCATATTACGTAATTCGTTATAACGTCATACCATATAACCTATTAAGGTATAACGTCATACCATATAACCTATTAAATTATAACGTCATCCCATATAACGTAATACGTTATAACGTCATCCCATATAACGTAATACGTTATAACGTCATCCCATATAACGTAATACGTTATAACGTCATCCCATATAACGTAATACGTTATAACGTCATCCCATATAACGTAATACGTTATAACGTCATCCCATATGACGTAATACGTTATTACGTCATCCCATATAACGCAATACGTTATAACGTCGTTCCACATAACGTAATACGTTATAACGTCATCCCATATAACGCAATACGTTATAACGTCGTCCCACATAACGTAATACGTTATAACGTCATCCCATATTACGTAATGCGTTATAACGTCATCCCATATAACCTATTACGTTATAACGTCATACCATATAACGTAATACGTTATAACGTTATACCATATAACCTATTACGTTATAACGTCATGCCATATAACGTAATACGTTATAGCGTCATACCATATAACCTAATACGTTATAACGGTATTCCATATAACGGAATACGTTATAACGTCATCCCATATAACGTAATGCGTTATAACGTCGTCCCATATTACGTAATACGTTATAACGTCATCCCATATAACGTAATACGGAATAACGTCATAACATATAACCTATTTACGTTATAACGTCATACCATATAACGTAATACGGTATAACGTCATACCATATAACCTATTTACGTTATAACGTCATCCCATATAACGTAATACGTTATAACGTCATCCGATATAACGCAATAAGTTATAACGTCGTCCCACATAACGTAATACGTTATAACGTCATCCCATATTACGTAATGCGTTATAACGTCATCCCATATAACGCAATACGTTATAACGTCGTCCCACACAACGTAATACGTTATAACGTCATACCATATAACTTAATTCGGTATAAAGTCATACCATATAACCTATTTACGTTATAACGTCATCCCATATAACCTATTACGTTATAACGTCATACCATATAACGTAATACGTTATAACGTTATACCATATAACCTATTACGTTATAACGTCATCCCATATAACGTAATACGTTATAACGTCATCCCATATTACGTAATGCGTTATAACGTCATCCCATATAACGTAATACGGTATAACGTCATACCATATAACCTATTTACGTTATAACGTCATCCCATATAACGTAATACGTTATAACGTCATCCGATATAACGCAATAAGTTATAACGTCGTCCCACATAACGTAATACGTTATAACGTCATCCCATATTACGTAATGCGTTATAACGTCATCCCATATAACGCAATACGTTATAACGTCGTCCCACACAACGTAATACGTTATAACGTCATACCATATAACTTAATTCGGTATAAAGTCATACCATATAACCTATTTACGTTATAACGTCATCCCATATAACCTATTACGTTATAACGTCATACCATATAACGTAATACGTTATAACGTTATACCATATAACCTATTACGTTATAACGTCATCCCATATAACGCAATACGTTATAACGTCGTTCCACATAACGTAATACGTTATAACGTCATCCCATATAACGCAATACGTTATAACGTCGTCCCACATAACGTAATACGTTATAACGTCATCCCATATTACGTAATGCGTTATAACGTCATCCCATATAACCTATTACGTTATAACGTCATACCATATAACGTAATACGTTATAACGTTATACCATATAACCTATTACGATATAACGTCATACCATACAACCTATTACGTTATAACGTCATACCGTATAACGTAATACGATATAACGTTATACCATATAACGCAATACGTTATAACGTCGTCCCATATAACGTAATACGTTATAACGTCATCCGATATAACGCAATACGTTATAACGTCGTCCCACATAACGTAATACGTTATAACGCCATCCCATATAACGTAATACGGTATAACGTCATACCATATAACCTATTTACGTTATAACGTCATACCATATAACGCATTACGTTATAACGTCATACCATATAACCTATTACGTTATAACGTCATACCATATAACGTAATACGTTATAACGTTATACCATATAACGCAATACGTTATAACGTCGTCCCATATAACGTAATACGTTATAACGTCATCCCATATAACGTAATACGTTATAACGTCATCCGATATAACGCAATACGTTATAACGTCGTCCCACATAACGTAATACGTTATAACGTCATCCCATATTACGTAATGCGTTATAACGTCATCCCATATAACGTAATACGGTATAACGTCGTCCAATATTACGTAATGCGTTATAACGTCATCCCATATAACGTAATACGGTATAGCGTCATAAAATATAACCTATTTACGTTATAACGTCATACCATATAACGTATTACGTTATAACATCATACCATATAACCTATTACGTTATAACGTCATACCATATAACGTAATACGTTATATCGTTATACCATATAACGCAATACGTTATAACGTCGTCCCATATAACGGAATACGTTATAACGTCATCCCATATAACGCAATACGTTATAACGTCGTCCCACATAACGTAATACGTTATAACGTCATCCCATATTACGTAATGCGTTATAACGTCATCCCATATAACGTAATACGGTATAACGTCATACCATATAACCTATTTACGTTATAACGTCATACCATATAACGCATTACGTTATAACGTCATCGCATATAACGTAATACGTTATAACGTCATCCCATATAACGTAATACGTTATATCGTTATACCATATAACGCAATACGTTATAACGTCGTCCCATATAACGGAATACGTTATAACGTCATCCCATATAACGCAATACGTTATAACGTCGTCCCACATAACGTAATACGTTATAACGTCATCCCATATTACGTAATGCGTTATAACGTCATCCCATATAACGTAATACGGTATAACGTCATACCATATAACCTATTTACGTTATAACGTCATACCATATAACGCATTACGTTATAACGTCATCGCATATAACGTAATACGTTATAACGTCATCCCATATAACGTAATACGTTATAACGTTATACCATATAACGCAATACGTTATAACGTCGTCCCATATAACGTAATACGTTATAACGTCATCCCATATAACGTAATACGTTATAACGTCATCCGATATAACGCAATACGTTATAACGTCGTCCCACATAACGTAATACGTTATAACGTCATCCCATATTACGTAATGCGTTATAACGTCATCCCATATAACGTAATACGGTATAACGTCGTCCAATATTACGTAATGCGTTATAACGTCATCCCATATAACGTAATACGGTATAGCGTCATAAAATATAACCTATTTACGTTATAACGTCATACCATATAACGTATTACGTTATAACATCATACCATATAACCTATTACGTTATAACGTCATACCATATAACGTAATACGTTATATCGTTATACCATATAACGCAATACGTTATAACGTCGTCCCATATAAGGGAATACGTTATAACGTCATCCCATATAACGCAATACGTTATAACGTCGTCCCACATAACGTAATACGTTATAACGTCATCCCATATTACGTAATGCGTTATAACGTCATCCCATATAACGTAATACGGTATAACGTCATACCATATAACCTATTTACGTTATAACGTCATACCATATAACGCATTACGTTATAACGTCATCGCATATAACGTAATACGTTATAACGTCATCCCATATAACGTAATACGTTATAACGTCATCCGATATAACGCAATACGTTATAACGTCGTCCCACATAACGTAATACGTTATAACGTCATCCCATATTACGTAATGCGTTATAACGCCATCCCATATAACGTAATACGGTATAACGTCAAACCATATAACCTATTTACGTTATAACGTCATACCATATAACGTAATTCGGTATAACGTCATACCATATAACCTATTTACGTTATAACGACATACCATATAACGTATTACGTTATAACGTCATACCATATAACCTATTACGTTATAACGTCATACCATATAACGTAATACGTTATATCGTTATACCATATAACGCAATACGTTATAACGTCGTCCCATATAACGGAATACGTTATAACGTCATCCCATATAACGCAATACGTTATAACGTCGTCCCACATAACGTAATACGTTATAACGTCATCCCATACTACGTAATGCGTTATAACGTCATCCCATATAACGTAATACGGTATAACGTCGTCCAATATTACGTAATGCGTTATAACGTCATCCCATATAACGTAATACGGTATAACGTCATAACATATAACCTATTTACGTTATAACGTCATACCATATAACGTATTACGTTATAACATCATACCATATAACCTATTACGTTATAACGTCATACCATATAACGTAATACGTTATAACGTCATCCGATATAACGCAATACGTTATAACGTTGTCCCACATAACGTAATACGTTATAACGTCATCCCATATAACGTAATACGGTATAACGTCATACCATATAACCTATTTACGTTATAACGTCATACCATATAACGCATTACGTTATAACGTCATACCATATAACCTATTACGTTATAACGTCATACCATATAACGTAATACGTTATAACGTTATACCATATAACGCAATACGTTATAACGTCGTCCCATATAACGTAATACGTTATATCGTCATCCCATATAACGTAATACGTTATAACGTCATCCGATATAACGCAATACGTTATAACGTCGTCCCACATAACGTAATACGTTATAACGTCATCCCATATTACGTAATGCGTTATAACGTCATCCCATATAACGTAATACGGTATAACGTCGTCCAATATTACGTAATGCGTTATAACGTCATCCCATATAACGTAATACGGTATAACGTCATAACATATAACCTATTTACGTTATAACGTCATACCATATAACGTATTAGGTTATAACATCATACCATATAACCTATTACGTTATAACGTCATACCATATAACGTAATACGTTATATCGTTATACCATATAACGCAATACGTTATAACGTCGTCCCATATAACGGAATACGTTATAACGTCATCCCATATAACGCAATACGTTATAACGTCGTCCCACATAACGTAATACGTTATAACGTCATCCCATACTACGTAATGCGTTATAACGTCATCCCATATAACGTAATACGGTATAACGTCATACCATATAACCTATTTACGTTATAACGTCATACCATATAACGCATTACGTTATAACGTCATCCCATATAACGTAATACGTTATAGCGTCATCCCATATAACGTAATACGTTATAACGTCATCCCATATAACGCAATACGTTATAACGTCGTCCCACATAACGTAATACGTTATAACGTCATCCCATATTACGTAATGCGTTATAACGCCATCCCATATAACGTAATACGGTATAACGTCATACCATATAACCTATTTACGTTATAATGTCATACCATATAACGTAATTCGGTATAACGTCATACCATATAACCTATTTACGTTATAACGTCATACCATATAACGTATTACGTTATAACGTCATGCCATATACCGTAATATGTTATAGCGTCATACCATATAACCTTATACGTTATAACGGTATTCCATATAACGTAATACGTTATAACGTAATCCCATATAACGTAATACGTTATAACGTCATCCCATATAACGCAATACGTTATAACGTCGTCCCACATAACGTAATACGTTATAACGTCATCCCATATTACGTAATGCGTTATAACGTCATCCCATATAACGTAATACGGTATAACGTCATACCATATAACCTATTTACGTTATAACGTCATACCATATAACGCATTACGTTATAACGTCATCCCATATAACGTAATACGTTATAACGTCATCCAATATAACGTAATACGTTATAACGTCATCCGATATAACGCAATACGTTATAACGTTGTCCCACATAACGTAATACGTTATAACGTCATCCCATATTACGTAATGCGTTATAACGTCATCCCATATAACGTAATACGGTATAACGTCATACCATATAACCTATTTACGTTATAACGTCATACCATAAAACGTAATTCGGTATAAAGTCATACCATTTAACCCATTTACGTTATAACGTCATCCCATATAACCTATTACGTTATAACGTCATACCATATAACGTAATACGTTATAACGTTATACCATATAACCTATTACGTTATAACGTCATCCCATATAACGTAATACGTTATAACGTCATCCCATATTACGTAATGCGTTAAAACGTCATCCCATATAACGTAATACGTTATAACGTCATACCATATAACCTATTACGTTATAACGTCATACCATATAACGTAATACGTTATATCGTTATACCATATAACCTATTTCGTTGTAACGTCATCCCATATTACGTAATACGTTATAACGTCATCCCATATAACGAAATACGTTATAACGTCATCCCATATAACGTAATACGTTATAACGTCATCCCATATAACGTAATTCGGTATAACGTCATCCCATATTACGTAATTCGGTATAACGTCATACCATATAACCTATTAAGGTATAACGTCATACCATATAACCTATTAAATTATAACGTCATCCCATATAACGTAATACGTTATAACGTCATCCCATATAACGTAATACGTTATAACGTCATCCCATATAACGTAATACGTTATAACGTCATCCCATATAACGTAATACGTTATAACGTCATCCCATATAACGCAATACGTTATAACGTCGTCCCACATAACGTAATACGTTATAACGTCATCCCATATAACGCAATACGTTATAATGTCGTCCCACATAACGTAATACGTTATAACGTTATACCATATAACCTATTACGTTATAACGTCATCCCATATAACGTAATACGTTATAACGTCATACCATATAACGCAATACGTTATAACGTCGTCCCACATAACGTAATACGTTATAACGTCATCCCATATAACGCAATACGTTATAATGTCGTCCCACATAACGTAATACGTTATAACGTTATACCATATAACCTATTACGTTATAACGTCATCCCATATAACGTAATACGGTATAACGTCGTCCAATATTACGTAATGCGTTATAACGTCATCCCATATAACGTAATACGGTATAACGTCATAACATATAACCTATTTACGTTATAACGTCATACCATATAACGTATTACGTTATAACATCATACCATATAACCTATTACGTTATAACGTCATACCATATAACGTAATACGTTATAACGTCATCCGATATAACGCAATACGTTATAACGTTGTCCCACATAACGTAATACGTTATAACGTCATCCCATATAACGTAATACGGTATAACGTCATACCATATAACCTATTTACGTTATAACGTCATACCATATAACGCATTACGTTATAACGTCATACCATATAACCTATTACGTTATAACGTCATACCATATAACGTAATACGTTATAACGTTATACCATATAACGCAATACGTTATAACGTCGTCCCATATAACGTAATACGTTATATCGTCATCCCATATAACGTAATACGTTATAACGTCATCCGATATAACGCAATACGTTATAACGTCGTCCCACATAACGTAATACGTTATAACGTCATCCCATATTACGTAATGCGTTATAACGTCATCCCATATAACGTAATACGGTATAACGTCGTCCAATATTACGTAATGCGTTATAACGTCATCCCATATAACGTAATACGGTATAACGTCATAACATATAACCTATTTACGTTATAACGTCATACCATATAACGTATTAGGTTATAACATCATACCATATAACCTATTACGTTATAACGTCATACCATATAACGTAATACGTTATATCGTTATACCATATAACGCAATACGTTATAACGTCGTCCCATATAACGGAATACGTTATAACGTCATCCCATATAACGCAATACGTTATAACGTCGTCCCACATAACGTAATACGTTATAACGTCATCCCATACTACGTAATGCGTTATAACGTCATCCCATATAACGTAATACGGTATAACGTCATACCATATAACCTATTTACGTTATAACGTCATACCATATAACGCATTACGTTATAACGTCATCCCATATAACGTAATACGTTATAGCGTCATCCCATATAACGTAATACGTTATAACGTCATCCCATATAACGCAATACGTTATAACGTCGTCCCACATAACGTAATACGTTATAACGTCATCCCATATTACGTAATGCGTTATAACGCCATCCCATATAACGTAATACGGTATAACGTCATACCATATAACCTATTTACGTTATAACGTCATACCATATAACGTAATACGTTATAACGTTATACCATATAACCTATTACGTTATAACGTCATCCCATATAACGTAATACGTTATAACGTCATCCCATATTACGTAATGCGTTATAACGTCATCCCATATAACGTAATACGTTATAACGTCATACCATATAACCTATTACGTTATAACGTCATACCATATAACGTAATACGTTATATCGTTATACCATATAACCTATTTCGTTGTAACGTCATCCCATATTACGTAATACGTTATAACGTCATCCCATATAACGAAATACGTTATAACGTCATCCCATATAACGTAATACGTTATAACGTCATCCCATATAACGTAATTCGGTATAACGTCATCCCATATTACGTAATTCGGTATAACGTCATACCATATAACCTATTAAGGTATAACGTCATACCATATAACCTATTAAATTATAACGTCATCCCATATAACGTAATACGTTATAACGTCATCCCATATAACGTAATACGTTATAACGTCATCCCATATAACGTAATACGTTATAACGTCATCCCATATAACGTAATACGTTATAACGTCATCCCATATAACGCAATACGTTATAACGTCGTCCCACATAACGTAATACGTTATAACGTCATCCCATATAACGCAATACGTTATAATGTCGTCCCACATAACGTAATACGTTATAACGTTATACCATATAACCTATTACGTTATAACGTCATCCCATATAACGTAATACGTTATAACGTCATCCCATATAACGTAATACGTTATAACGTCATCCCATATAACGCAATACGTTATAACGTCATCCCATATAACGTAATTCGTTATAACGTCATCCCATATAACGTAATACGTTATAACGTCATCCCATATAACGCAATACGTCATAACGTCGTCCCACATAACGTAATAGGTTATAACGTCATCCCACATTAGGTAATGCGTTATAACGTCATCCCATATTACGTAATTCGGTATAACGTCATACCATATAACCTATTAAGGTATAACGTCATACCATATAACCTATTAAATTATAACGTCATCCCATATAACGTAATACGTTATAACGTCATCCCATATAACGTAATACGTTATAACGTCATCCCATATAACGTAATACGTTATAACGTCATCCCATATAACGTAATACGTTATAACGTCATCCCATATAACGCAATACGTTATAACGTCGTCCCACATAACGTAATACGTTATAACGTCATCCCATATAACGCAATACGTTATAATGTCGTCCCACATAACGTAATACGTTATAACGTTATACCATATAACCTATTACGTTATAACGTCATCCCATATAACGTAATACGTTATAACGTCATCCCATATAACGCAATACGTTATAACGTCGTCCCACATAACGTAATACGTTATAACGTCATCCCATATAACGCAATACGTTATAATGTCGTCCCACATAACGTAATACGTTATAACGTTATACCATATAACCTATTACGTTATAACGTCATCCCATATAACGTAATACGGTATAACGTCGTCCAATATTACGTAATGCGTTATAACGTCATCCCATATAACGTAATACGGTATAACGTCATAACATATAACCTATTTACGTTATAACGTCATACCATATAACGTATTACGTTATAACATCATACCATATAACCTATTACGTTATAACGTCATACCATATAACGTAATACGTTATAACGTCATCCGATATAACGCAATACGTTATAACGTTGTCCCACATAACGTAATACGTTATAACGTCATCCCATATAACGTAATACGGTATAACGTCATAACATATAACCTATTTACGTTATAACGTCATACCATATAACGCATTACGTTATAACGTCATACCATATAACCTATTACGTTATAACGTCATACCATATAACGTAATACGTTATAACGTCATCCCATATAACGTAATACGTTATAACGTCATCCCATATAACGCAATACGTTATAACGTCGTCCCACATAACGTAATACGTTATAACGTCATCCCATATAACGCAATACGTTATAACGTCGTCCCACATAACGTAATACGTTATAACGTCATCCCATATTACGTGATGCGTTATAACGTCATCCCATATAACGTAATACGGTATAACGTCGTCCAATATTACGTAATGCGTTATAACGTCATCCCATATAACGTAATACGGTATAACGTCATAACATATAACCTATTTACGTTATAACGTCATACCATATAACGTATTAGGTTATAACATCATACCATATAACCTATTACGTTATAACGTCATACCATATAACGTAATACGTTATATCGTTATACCATATAACGCAATACGTTATAACGTCGTCCCATATAACGGAATACGTTATAACGTCATCCCATATAACGCAATACGTTATAACGTCGTCCCACATAACGTAATACGTTATAACGTCATCCCATACTACGTAATGCGTTATAACGTCATCCCATATAACGTAATACGGTATAACGTCATACCATATAACCTATTTACGTTATAACGTCATACCATATAACGCATTACGTTATAACGTCATCCCATATAACGTAATACGTTATAGCGTCATCCCATATAACGTAATACGTTATAACGTCATCCCATATAACGCAATACGTTATAACGTCGTCCCACATAACGTAATACGTTATAACGTCATCCCATATTACGTAATGCGTTATAACGCCATCCCATATAACGTAATACGGTATAACGTCATACCATATAACCTATTTACGTTATAACGTCATACCATATAACGTAATACGTTATAACGTTATACCATATAACCTATTACGTTATAACGTCATCCCATATAACGTAATACGTTATAACGTCATCCCATATTACGTAATGCGTTATAACGTCATCCCATATAACGTAATACGTTATAACGTCATACCATATAACCTATTACGTTATAACGTCATACCATATAACGTAATACGTTATATCGTTATACCATATAACCTATTTCGTTGTAACGTCATCCCATATTACGTAATACGTTATAACGTCATCCCATATAACGAAATACGTTATAACGTCATCCCATATAACGTAATACGTTATAACGTCATCCCATATAACGTAATTCGGTATAACGTCATCCCATATTACGTAATTCGGTATAACGTCATACCATATAACCTATTAAGGTATAACGTCATACCATATAACCTATTAAATTATAACGTCATCCCATATAACGTAATACGTTATAACGTCATCCCATATAACGTAATACGTTATAACGTCATCCCATATAACGTAATACGTTATAACGTCATCCCATATAACGTAATACGTTATAACGTCATCCCATATAACGCAATACGTTATAACGTCGTCCCACATAACGTAATACGTTATAACGTCATCCCATATAACGCAATACGTTATAATGTCGTCCCACATAACGTAATACGTTATAACGTTATACCATATAACCTATTACGTTATAACGTCATCCCATATAACGTAATACGTTATAACGTCATCCCATATAACGTAATACGTTATAACGTCATCCCATATAACGCAATACGTTATAACGTCATCCCATATAACGTAATTCGTTATAACGTCATCCCATATAACGTAATACGTTATAACGTCATCCCATATAACGCAATACGTCATAACGTCGTCCCACATAACGTAATACGTTATAACGTCATCCCACATTAGGTAATGCGTTATAACGTCATCCCATATAACGTAATTCGGTATAACGTCATACCATATAACCTATTTGCGTTATAACGTCATACCATATAACGTATTACGTTATAACGTCATGCCATATAACGTAACACGTTATAGCGTCATACCATATAACCTAATACGTTATAACGGTATTCCATATAACGGAATACGTTATAACGTCATCCCATATAACGTAATGCGTTATAACGTCGTCCCATATTACGTAATACGTTATAACGTCATCCCATATAACGTAATACGGAATAACGTCGTCCCACATAACGTAATAAGTTATAACGTCATCCCATATTACGTAATGCGTTATAACGCCATCCCATATAACGTAATACGGTATAACGTCATACCATATAACCTATTAAGGTATAACGTCATACCATATAACCTATTAAATTATAACGTCATCCCATATAACGTAATACGTTATAACGTCATCCCATATAACGTAATACGTTATAACGTCATCCCATATAACGTAATACGTTATAACGTCATCCCATATAACGTAATACGTTATAACGTCATCCGATATAACGCAATACGTTATAACGTTGTCCCACATAACGTAATACGTTATAACGTCATCCCATATTACGTAATGCGTTATAACGTCATCCCATATAACGTAATACGGTATAACGTCATACCATATAACCTATTTACGTTATAACGTCATACCATAAAACGTAATTCGGTATAAAGTCATACCATTTAACCCATTTACGTTATAACGTCATCCCATATAACTTATTACGTTATAACGTCATACCATATAACGTAATACGTTATAACGTTATACCATATAACCTATTACGTTATAACGTCATCCCATATAACGTAATACGTTATAACGTCATCCCATATTACGTAATGCGTTATAACGTCATCCCATATAACGTAATACGTTATAACGTCATACCATATAACCTATTACGTTATAACGTCATACCATATAACGTAATACGTTATATCGTTATACCATATAACCTATTTCGTTGTAACGTCATCCCATATTACGTAATACGTTATAACGTCATCCCATATAACGAAATACGTTATAACGTCATCCCATATAACGTAATACGTTATAACGTCATCCCATATAACGTAATTCGGTATAACGTCATCCCATATTACGTAATTCGGTATAACGTCATACCATATAACCTATTAAGGTATAACGTCATACCATATAACCTATTAAATTATAACGTCATCCCATATAACGTAATACGATATAACGTCATCCCATATAACGTAATACGTTATAACGTCATCCCATATAACGTAATACGTTATAACGTCATCCCATATAACGTAATACGTTATAACGTCATCCCATATAACGCAATACGTTATAACGTCGTCCCACATAACGTAATACGTTATAACGTCATCCCATATAACGCAATACGTTATAATGTCGTCCCACATAACGTAATACGTTATAACGTCAACCCATATTACGTAATGCGTTATAACGTCATCCCATATAACCTATTACGTTATAACATCATACCATATAACGTAATACGTTATAACGTTATACCATATAACCTATTACGTTATAACGTCATCCCATATAACGTAATACGTTATAACGTCATCCCATATAACGTAATACGTTATAACGTCATCCCATATAACGCAATACGTTATAACGTCATCCCATATAACGTAATTCGTTATAACGTCATCCCATATAACGTAATACGTTATAACGTCATCCCATATAACGCAATACGTCATAACGTCGTCCCACATAACGTAATACGTTATAACGTCATCCCACATTAGGTAATGCGTTATAACGTCATCCCATATAACGTAATTCGGTATAACGTCATACCATATAACCTATTTGCGTTATAGCGTCATACCATATAACGTATTACGTTATAACGTCATGCCATATAACGTGATACGTTATAGCGTCATACCATATAACCTAATACGTTATAACGGTATTCCATATAACGGAATACGTTATAACGTCATCCCATATAACGTAATGCGTTATAACGTCGTCCCATATTACGTAATACGTTATAACGTCATCCCATATAACGTAATACGGAATAACGTCATAACATATAACCTATTTACGTTATAACGTCATACCATATAACGTATTACGTTATAACGTCATACCATATAACCTATTACGTTATAACGTCATGCCATATAACGTAATACGTTATATCGTTATACCATATAACGTATTACGTTGTAACGTCATCCCATATAACGTAATACGTTATAACGTCATCCCATATAACGTAATACGTTATAACGTCATCCCATATAACGCAATACGTTATAACGTCGTCCCACATAACGTAATACGTTATAACGTCATCCCATATTACGTAATGCGTTATAACGCCATCCCATATAACGTAATACGGTATAACGTCATACCATATAACCTATTTACGTTATAACGTCATACCATATAACGCATTACGTTATAACGTCATACCATATGACCTATTACGTTATAACGTCATACCATATAACGTAATACGTTATAACGTTATACCATATAACGCAATACGTTATAACGTCGTCCCATATAACGTAATACGTTATAACGTCATCCCATATAACGTAATACGTTATAACGTCATCCGATATAACGCAATACGTTATAACGTCGTCCCACATAACGTAATACGTTATAACGTCATCCCATATTACGTAATGCGTTATAACGTCATCCCATATAACGCAATACGTTATAACGTCGTCCCACATAACGTAATACGTTATAACGTCATACCATATAACTTAATTCGGTATAAAGTCATACCATATAACCTATTTACGTTATAACGTCATCCCATATAACCTATTACGTTATAACGTCATACCATATAACGTAATACGTTATAACGTCATCCCATATAACGCAATACGTTATAACGTCATACCATATAACGTAATACGTTATAACGTTATACCATATAACGTAATACGTTATAACGTTATACCATATAACCTATTACGTTATAACGTCATCCCATATAACGTAATACGTTATAACGTCATCCCATATTAAGTAATGCGTTATAACGTCATCCCATATAACGTAATACGGTATAACGTCATACCATATAACCTATTTACGTTATAACGTCATACCATATAACGCATTACGTTATAACGTCATACCATATAACCTATTACGTTATAACGTCTTACCATATAACGTAATACGATATAACGTTATACCATATAACGCAATACGTTATAACGTCGTCCCATATAACGTAATACGTTATAACGTCATCCGATATAACGCAATACGTTATAACGTCGTCCCACATAACGTAATACGTTATAACGCCATCCCATATAACGTAATACAGTATAACGTCATACTATATAACCTATTTACGTTATAACGTCATACCATATAACGCATTACGTTATAACGTCATACCATATAACCTATTACGTTATAACGTCATACCATATAACGTAATACGTTATAACGTTATACCATATAATGCAATACGTTATAACGTCGTCCCATATAACTTAATACGTTATAACGTCATCCCATATAACGTAATACGTTATAACGTCATCCGATATGTCGCAATACGTTATAACGTCATCCGATATGACGCAATACGTTATAACGTCGTCCCACATAACGTAATACGTTATAACGTCATCCCATGTTACGTAATGCGTTATAACGTCATCCCATATAACGTAATACGGTATAACGTCATACCATATAACCTATTTACGTTATAACGTCATACCATGTAACTTAATTCGGTATAAAGTCATACCATATAACCTATTTACGTTATAACGTCATCCCATACAACCTATTACGTTATAACGTCATACCATATAACGTAATACGTTATAACGTTATACCATATAATGCAATACGTTATAACGTCGTCCCATAAAACTTAATACGTTATAACGTCATCCCATATAACGTAATACGTTATAACGTCATCCGATATGACGCAATACGTTATAACGTCGTCCCACATAACGTAATACGTTATAACGTCATACCATATAACTTAATTCGGTATAAAGTCATACCATATAACCTATTTACGTTATAACGTCATCCCATATAACGTAATACGTTATAACGTCATCCCATATTACGTAATGCGTTATAACGTCATTCCATATAACGTAATACGGTGTAACGTCATACCATATAACCTATTTACGTTATAACGTCATACCATATAACTTAATTCGGTATAAAGTCATACCATATAACCTATTTACGTTATAACGTCATCCCATATAACCTATTACGTTATAATGTTATACCATATAACGTAATACGTTATAACGTTATACCATATAACCTATTACGTTATAACGTCATCCCATATAACGTAATACGTTATAACGTCATCCGATATGACGCAATACGTTATAACGTCGTCCCACATAACGTAATACGTTATAACGTCATACCATATAACTTAATTCGGTATAAAGTCATACCATATAACCTATTTACGTTATAACGTCATCCCATATAACGTAATGCGTTATAACGTCATCCCATATAACCTATTACGTTATAACGTCATACCATATAACGTAATACGTTATAACGTTATACCATATAACCTATTACGTTATAACGTCATCCCATATAACGTAATACGTTATAACGTTATACCATATAATGCAATACGTTATAACGTCGTCCCATATAACTTAATACGTTATAACGTCATCCCATATAACGTAATACGTTATAACGTCATCCGATATGACGCAATACGTTATAACGTCGTCCCACATAACGTAATACGTTATAACGTCATACCATATAACTTAATTCGGTATAAAGTCATACCATATAACCTATTTACGTTATAACGTCATCCCATATAACGTAATGCGTTATAACGTCATCCCATATAACCCATTACGTTATAACGTCATACCATATAACGTAATACGTTATAACGTTATACCATATAACCTATTACGTTATAACGTCATCCCATATAACGTAATACGTTATAACGTCATCCCATATAACGTAATACGTTATAACGTCATCCCATATAACGCAATACGTTATAACGTCATCCCATATAACGTAATTCGTTATAACGTCATCCCATATAACGTAATACGTTATAACGTCATCCCATATAACGCAATACGTCATAACGTCGTCCCACATAACGTAATACGTTATAACGTCATCCCACATTAGGTAATGCGTTATAACGTCATCCCATATAACGTAATTCGGTATAACGTCATACCATATAACCTATTTGCGTTATAACGTCATACCATATAACGTATTACGTTATAACGTCATGCCATATAACGTAATACGTTATAGCGTCATACCATATAACCTAATACGTTATAACGGTATTCCATATAACGGAATACGTTATAACGTCATCCCATATAACGTAATGCGTTATAACGTCGTCCCATATTACGTAATACGTTATAACGTCATCCCATATAACGTAATACGGAATAACGTCATAACATATAACCTATTTACGTTATAACGTCATACCATATAACGTATTACGTTATAACGTCATACCATATAACCTATTACGTTATAACGTCATGCCATATAACGTAATACGTTATATCGTTATACCATATAACCTATTACGTTGTAACGTCATCCCATATAACGTAATACGTTATAACGTCATCCCATATAACGTAATACGTTATAACGTCATCCCATATAACGCAATACGTTATAACGTCGTCCCACATAACGTAATACGTTATAACGCCATCCCATATAACGTAATGCAGTATAACGTCATACCATATAACCTATTTACGTTATAACGTCATACCATATAACGCATTACGTTATAACGTCATCCGATATGACGCAATACGTTATAACGTCGTCCCACATAACGTAATACGTTATAACGTCATCCCATGTTACGTAATGCGTTATAACGTCATCCCATATAACGTAATACGGTATAACGTCATACCATATAACCTATTTACGTTATAACGTCATACCATGTAACTTAATTCGGTATAAAGTCATACCATATAACCTATTTACGTTATAACGTCATCCCATACAACCTATTACGTTATAACGTCATACCATATAACGTAATACGTTATAACGTTATACCATATAATGCAATACGTTATAACGTCGTCCCATATAACTTAATACGTTATAACGTCATCCCATATTACGTAATGCGTTATAACGCCATCCCATATAACGTAATACGTTATAACGTTATACCATATAACGTAATACGTTATAACGTTATACCATATAACCTATTTACGTTATAACGTCATACCATATAACGCATTACGTTATAACGTCATACCATATAACCTATTACGTTATAACGTCTTACCATATAACGTAATACGATATAACGTTATACCATATAACGCAATACGTTATAACGTCGTCCCATATAACGTAATACGTTATAACGTCATCCGATATAACGCAATACGTTATAACGTCGTCCCACATAACGTAATACGTTATAACGCCATCCCATATAACGTAATACAGTATAACGTCATACCATATAACCTATTTACGTTATAACGTCATACCATATAACGCATTACGTTATAACGTCATACCATATAACCTATTACGTTATAACGTCATACCATATAACGTAATACGTTATAACGTTATACCATATAATGCAATACGTTATAACGTCGTCCCATATAACTTAATACGTTATAACGTCATCCCATATAACGTAATACGTTATAACGTCATCCGATATGACGCAATACGTTATAACGTCATCCGATATGACGCAATACGTTATAACGTCGTCCCACATAACGTAATACGTTATAACGTCATCCCATGTTACGTAATGCGTTATAACGTCATCCCATATAACGTAATACGGTATAACGTCATACCATATAACCTATTTACGTTATAACGTCATACCATGTAACTTAATTCGGTATAAAGTCATACCATATAACCTATTTACGTTATAACGTCATCCCATACAACCTATTACGTTATAACGTCATACCATATAACGTAATACGTTATAACGTTATACCATATAATGCAATACGTTATAACGTCGTCCCATATAACTTAATACGTTATAACGTCATCCCATATAACGTAATACGTTATAACGTCATCCGATATGACGCAATACGTTATAACGTCGTCCCACATAACGTAATACGTTATAACGTCATACCATATAACTTAATTCGGTATAAAGTCATACCATATAACCTATTTACGTTATAACGTCATCCCATATAACGTAATACGTTATAACGTCATCCCATATTACGTAATGCGTTATAACGTCATTCCATATAACGTAATACGGTGTAACGTCATACCATATAACCTATTTACGTTATAACGTCATACCATATAACTTAATTCGGTATAAAGTCATACCATATAACCTATTTACGTTATAACGTCATCCCATATGACCTATTACGTTATAATGTTATACCATATAACGTAATACGTTATAACGTTATACCATATAACCTATTACGTTATAACGTCATCCCATATAACGTAATACGTTATAACGTCATCCCATATTACGTAATGCGTTATAACGTCATCCCATATAACGTAATACGGTGTAACGTCATACTATATAACCCATTTACGTTATAACGTCATACCATATAACGTATTACGTTATAACATCATATCATATAACCTATTACGTTATAACGTCATACCATATAACGTAATACGTTATAACGTTATACCATATAACCTATTTACGTTATAACGTCATACCATATAACGTATTACGTTATAACGTCATACCATATAACCTATTACGTTATAACGTCATACCATATAACGTAATACGTTATAACGATTATACCATATAACCTATTACGTTATAACGTCATCCCATATAACGTAATACGTTTTAACGTCATCCCATATAACGTAATACGTTATAACGTCATCCCATATAACGCAATACGTTATAACGCCGTCCCATATAACGTAATTCGGTATAACGTCATACCATATAACCTATTAAGTTATAACGTCATACCATATAACCTATTACGTTATAATGTCATCCCATATAACGTAATGCGTTATAACGTCATACCATATAACCTATTTACGTTATAACGTCATCCCATATTACGTAATACGTTATAACGTCATCCCATATAACGAAATACGTTATAACGTCATCCCATATAACGTAATACGGTATAACGTCATCCCATATAACGTAATTCGGTATAACGTCATCCCATATAACGTAATTCGGTATAACGTCATACCATGTAACCTATTAAGGTATAACGTCATACCATATAACCTATTAAATTATAACGTCATACCATATAACGCATTACGTTATAACGTCATACCATATAACCTATTACGTTATAACGTCATACCATATAACGTAATACGTTATAACGTTATACCATATAACGCAATACGTTACAACGTCATCCCATATAACGTAATACGTTATAACGTCATCCCATATAACGTAATACGTTATAACGTCATCCGATATAACGCAATACGTTATAACGTCGTCCCATATAACGTAATACGTTATAACGTCGTCCAATATTACGTAATGCGTTATAACGTCATCCCATATAACGTAATACGGTATAACGTCATAACATATAACCTATTTACGTTATAACGTCATACCATATAACGTATTACGTTATAACATCATACCATATAACCTATTACGTTATAACGTCATACCATATAACGTAATACGTTATATCGTTATACCATTTAACCTATTACGTTATAACGTCATCCCATATAACGTAATACGTTATAACGTCATCCCATATAACGTAATACGTTATAACGTCATCCCATATTACGTAATGCGTTATAACGTCATTCCATATAACGTAATACGGTAAAACGTCATACCATATAACCTATTTACGTTATAACGTCATACCATATAACGCATTACGTTATAACGTCATACCATATAACCTATTTACGTTATAACGTCATACCATATAACGTATTACGTTATAACGTCATGCCATATAACGTAATACGTTATAGCGTCGTACCATATAACCTAATACGTTATATCGGTATTCCATAAAACGGAATACGTTATAACGTCATCCCATATAACGTAATGCGTTATAACGTCGTCCCATATTACGTAATACGTTATAACGTCATCCCATATAACGTAATACGGTATAACGTCATAAAATATAACCTATTCACGTTATAACGTCATACCATATAACGTAATACTGTACAACGTCATACCATATAACCTATTTACATTATAACGTCATACCATATAACGTATTACGATATAACGTCATGCCGTATACCGTAATACGTTATAGCGTCATACCATATAACCTAATACGTTATAACGGTATTCCATATAACGTAATACGTTATAACGTCATCCCATATAACGTAATACGTTATAACGTCGTCCTATATAACGTAATTCGGTATAACGACATCCCATATAACGTAATACGTTATAACGTCATACCATATAACGCAATACGTTGTAACGTCGTCCCACTTAACGTAATACGTTGTAACGTCATCCCACATTACGTAATACGTTATAACGTCATCCCATATAACGTAATTCGGTATAACGTCATACCATATAACCTATTACGTTATAACGTCATACCATATAACCTATTTCGTTATAACGACATCCCATATAACGTATTACGTTATAACGTCATACCATATAACGCAATACGTTATAACGTCGTCCCGCATAACGTAATACGTTATAACGTCATCCCATATTACGTAATGCGTTATAACGTCATTCCATATAGCGTAATACGGTATAGCGTCATCCGATATTACGTAACGCGTTATAACGTCATCCCATATAACGTAATACGGTATAACGTCATACCATATAACCTATTTACGTTATAACGTCATACCATATAACGTATTACGTTATAACGTCATACCATATAACCTATTACGTTATAACGTTATACCATACAACCTATTACGTTATAACGTCATCCCATATAACGTAATACGTTATAACGTCATCCCATATAACGTAATACGTTATAACGTCATCCCATATAACGCAATACGTTATAACGTCGTCCCATATAACGTAATACGGTATAACGTCATACCATATAACCTATTTACGTTATAACGTCATACCATATAACGTATTACGTTATAACGTCATACCATATAACCTATTACGTTATAACGTCATACCATATAACGTAATACGTTATAACGTTATACCATACAACCTATTACGTTATAACGTCATCCCATATAACGTAATGCGTTATAACGTCGTCCCATATTACGTAATACGTTATAACGTCATCCCATATAACGTAATACGGTATAACGTCATACCATATAACCTATTTACGTTATAACGTCATACCATATAACGTATTACGTTATAACGTCATACCATATAACCTATTACGTTATAACGTCATACCACATAACGTAATACGTTATAACGTTATACCATACAACCTATTACGTTATAACGTCATCCCATATAACGTAATACGTTATAACGTCATCCCATATAACGTAATACGTTATAACGTCATCCCATATAACGCAATACGTTATAACGTCGTCCCATATAACGTAATTCGGTATAACGTCATACCATATAACCTATTAAGTTATAACATCATACCATATAACCTATTACGTTATAACGTCATCCCATGTAACGTAATACGTTATAGCGTCATACCATATAACCTATTTACGTTATAACGTCATACCATATAACGTATTACGTTATAACATCATATCATATTACCTATTACGTTATAACGTCATACCATATAACGTAATACGTTATAACGTTATACCATATGACCTATTTACGTTATAACGCCATACCATATAACGTATTACGTTATAACGTCATACCATATAACCTATTACGTTATAACGTCATACCATATAACGTAATACGTTATAACGTCATCCCATATAACGCAATACGTTATAACGTCGTCCCACATAACATAATACGTTATAACGTCATCCCATTTTACGTAATGCGTTATAACGTCATCCCATATAACGTAATACGGTATAACGTCATACCATATAACCTATTTACGTTATAACATCATACCATATAACGCATTACGTTATAACGTCATACCATATAACCTATTACGTTATAACGTCATACCATATAACGTAATACGTTATAACGTTATACCATATAACGCAATACGTTATAACGTCGTCCCATATAACGGAATACGTTATAACGTCATCCCATATAACGTAATACGTTATAACGTCATCCGATATAACGCAATACGTTATAACGTCGTCCCACATAACGTAATACGGTATAACGTCATACCATATAACCTAGTTACGTTATAACGTTATACCATATAACGTAATTCGGTATAAAGTCATACCATTTAACCCATTTACGTTATAACGTCATCCCATATAACCTATTACGTTATAACGTCATACCATATAACGTAATACGTTATAACGTTATACCATATAACCTATTACGTTATAACGTCATCCCATATAACGTAATACGTTATAACGTCATCCCATATTACGTAATGCGTTATAACGTCATCCCATATAACGTAATACGGTATAACGTCATACCATATAACCTATTTACGTTATAACGTCATACCATATAACGCATTACGTTATAACGTCATACCATATAACCTATTTACGTTATAACGTCATATCATATAACGTATTACGTTATAACGTCATGCCATATAACGTAATACGTTATAGCGTCATACCATATAACCTAATACGTTATATCGGTATTCCATATAACGGAATACGTTATAACGTCATCCCATATAACGTAATGCGTTATAACGTCGTCCCATATTACGTAATACGTTATAACGTCATCCCATATAACGTAATACGGTATAACGTCATACCATATAACCTATTTACGTTATAACGTCATACCATATAACGTAATTCTGTATAACGTCATACCATATAACCTATTTACATTATAACGTCATACCATATAACGAATTACGTTATAACGTCATGCCATACACCGTAATACGTTATAGCGTCATACCATATAACCTAATACGTTATAACGGTATTCCATATAACGTAATACGTTATAACGTCATCCCATATAACGTAATACGTTATAACGTCGTCCCATATAACGTAATTCGGTATAACGACATCCCATATAACGTAATACGTTATAACGTCATACCATATAACGCAATACGTTGCAACGTCGTCCCACTTAACGTAATACGTTATAACGTCATCCCACATTACGTAATACGTTATAACGTCATCCCATATAACGTAATTCGGTATAACGTCATACCATATAACCTATTACGTAATAACGTCATACCATATAACCTATTTCGTTATAACGACATCCCATATAACGTATTACGTTATAACGTCATACCATATAACGCAATACGTTATAACGTCGTCCCGCATAACGTAATACGTTATAACGTCATCCCATATTACGTAATGCGTTATAACGTCATCCCATATAGCGTAATACGGTATAACGTCATACCATATAACCTATTTACGTTATAACGTCATACCATATAACGTATTACGTTATAACGTCATACCATATAACCTATTACGTTATAACGTCATACCATATAACGTAATACGTTATAACGTTATACCATACAACCTATTACGTTATAACGTCATCCCATATAACGTAATACGTTATAACGTCATCCCATATAACGTAATGCGTTATAACGTCATCCCATATTACGTAATGCGTTATAACGTCATCCCATATAGCGTAATACGGTATAACGTCATACCATATAACCTATTTACGTTATAACGTCACACCATATAACGTAATACGTTATAGCGTCATACCATATAACCTAATACGTTATAACGGTATTCCATATAACGTAATACGTTATAACGTCATCCCATATAACGTAATGCGTTATAACGTCGTCCCATATTACGCAATACGTTACAACGTCATCCCATATAACGTAATACGGTATAACGTCATACTATATAACCTATTTACGTTATAACGTCATACCATATAACGTATTACGTTATAACGTCATACCATATAACCTATTACGTTATAACGTCATACCATATAACGTAATACGTTATAACGTTATACCATACAACCTATTACGTTATAACGTCATCCCATATAACGTAATACGTTATAACGTCATCCCATATAACGTAATACGTTATACCGTCATCCCATATAACGCAATACGTTATAACGTCGTCCCATATAACGTAATACGTTATAACGTCATCCCATATAACGTAATACGTTATAACGTCATCCCATATAACGCAATACGTTATAACGTCGTCCCATATAACGTAATTCGGTATAACGTCATACCATATAACCTATTTACGTTATAACGTCATACAATATAACGTATTACGTTATAGCGTCATACCATATAACCTATTTACGTTATAACGTCATACCATATAACGTATTACGTTATAACATCATATCATATTACCTATTACGTTATAACGTCATACCATATAACGTAATACGTTATAACGTTATACCATATGACCTATTTACGTTATAACGCCATACCAAATAACGTATTACGTTATAACGTCATACCATATAACCTATTACGTTATAACGTCATACCATATAACGTAATACGTTATAACGTCATCCCATATAACGCAATACGTTATAACGTCGTCCCACATAACATAATACGTTATAACGTCATCCCATTTTACGTAATGCGTTATAACGTCATCCCATATAACGTAATACGGTATGACGTCATACCATATAACCTATTTACGTTATAACATCATACCATATAACGCATTACGTTATAACGTCATACCATATAACCTATTACGTTATAACGTCATACCATATAACGTAATACGTTATAACGTTATACCATATAACGCAATACGTTATAACGTCGTCCCATATAACGGAATACGTTATAACGTCATCCCATATAACGTAATACGTTATAACGTCATCCGATATAACGCAATACGTTATAACGTCGTCCCACATAACGTAATACGGTATAACGTCATACCATATAACCTAGTTACGTTATAACGTTATACCATATAACGTAATTCGGTATAAAGTCATACCATTTAACCCATTTACGTTATAACGTCATCCCATATAACGTAATGCGTTATAACGTCGTCCCATATTACGTAATACGTTATAACGTCATCCCATATAACGTAATACGGTATAACGTCATACCATATAACCTATTTACGCTATAACGTCATACCATATAACGTAATGCGTTATAACGTCGTCCCATATTACGTAATACGTTATAACGTCATCCCATATAACGTAATACGGTATAACGTCATACCATATAACCTATTTACGCTATAACGTCATACCATATAACGTAATTCTGTATAACGTCATACCATATAACCTATTTACATTATAACGTCATACCATATAACGAATTACGTTATAACGTCATGCCATATACCGTAATACGTTATAGCGTCATACCATATAACCTAATACGTTATAACGGTATTCCATATAACGTAATACGTTATAACGTCATCCCATATAACGTAATACGTTATAACGTCGTACCATATAACGTAATTCGGTATAACGACATCCCATATAACGTAATACGTTATAACGTCATACCATATAACGCAATACGTTGCAACGTCGTCCCACTTAACGTAATACGTTATAACGTCATCCCACATTACGTAATACGTTATAACGTCATCCCATATAACGTAATTCGGTATAACGTCATACCATATAACCTATTACGTAATAACGTCATACCATATAACCTATTTCGTTATAACGACATCCCATATAACGTATTACGTTATAACGTCATACCATATATCGCAATACGTTATAACGTCGTCCCGCATAACGTAATACGTTATAACGTCATCCCATATTACGTAATGCGTTATAACGTCATCCCATATAGCGTAATACGGTATAACGTCATACCATATAACCTATTTACGTTATAACGTCATACCATATAACGTATTACGTTATAACGTCATACCATATAACCTATTACGTTATAACGTCATACCATATAACGTAATACGTTATAACGTTATACCATACAACCTATTACGTTATAACGTCATCCCATATAACGTAATACGTTATAACGTCATCCCATATAACGTAATGCGTTATAACGTCATCCCATATTACGTAATGCGTTATAACGTCATCCCATATAGCGTAATACGGTATAACGTCATACCATATAACCTATTTACGTTATAACGTCACACCATATAACGTAATACGTTATAGCGTCATACCATATAACCTAATACGTTATAACGGTATTCCATATAACGTAATACGTTATAACGTCATCCCATATAACGTAATGCGTTATAACGTCGTCCCATATTACGCAATACGTTACAACGTCATCCCATATAACGTAATACGGTATAACGTCATACCATATAACCTATTTACGTTATAACGTCATACCATATAACGTATTACGTTATAACGTCATACCATATAACCTATTACGTTATAACGTCATACCATATAACGTAATACGTTATAACGTTATACCATACAACCTATTACGTTATAACGTCATCCCATATAACGTAATACGTTATAACGTCATCCCATATAACGTAATACGTTATAACGTCATCCCATATAACGCAATACGTTATAACGTCGTCCCATATAACGTAATACGTTATAACGTCATCCCATATAACGTAATACGTTATAACGTCATCCCATATAACGCAATACGTTATAACGTCGTCCCATATAACGTAATTCGGTATAACGTCATACCATATAACCTATTAAGTTATAACGTCATACCATATAACCTATTACGTTATAACGTCATCCCATATAACGTAATACGTTATAGCGTCATACCATATAACCTATTTACGTTATAAAGTCATACCATATAACGTATTACGTTATAACATCATATCATATTACCTATTACGTTATAACGTCATACCATATAACGTAATACGTTATAACGTTATACCATATGACCTATTTACGTTATAACGTCATACCATATAACGTATTACGTTATAACGTCATACCATATAACCTATTACGTTATAACGTCATACCATATAACGTAATACGTTATAACGTTATACCATATAACCTATTACGTTATAACGTCATCCCATGTAACGTAATACGTTTTAACGTCATCCCATATAACGTAATACGTTATAACGTCATCCCATATAACGCAATACGTTATAACGTCGTTCCATATAACGTAATTCGGTATAACGTCATACCATATAACCTATTAAGTTATAACGTCATACCATATAACCTATTACGTTATAATGTCATCCCATATAACGTAATGCGTTATAACGTCATACCATATAACCTATTTACGTTATAACGTCATCCCATATTACGTAATACGTTATAACGTCATCCCATATAACGAAATACGTTATAACGTCATCCCATATAACGTAATACGGTATAACGTCATCCCGCATAACGTAATACGTTATAACGTCATCCCATATTACGTAATGCGTTATAACGTCATCCCATATAGCGTAATACGGTATAACGTCATCCGATATTACGTAATTCGGTATAACGTCATCCCATATAACGTAATTCGGTATAACGTCATACCATGTAACCTATTAAGGTATAACGTCATACCATATAACCTATTAAATTATAACGTCATCCCATATAACGTAATACGTTATAACGTCATCCCATATAACGTAATACGTTATAATGTTATACCATATAACATATTACGTTATAACGTCATCCCATATAACGTAATACGTTATAACGTCATCCCATATAACGTAATACGTTATAACGTCATCCCATATAACCTATTACGTTATAACGTCATACCATATAACGTAATACGTTATAACGTTATACCATATAACCTATTACGTTATAACGTCATCCCATATAACGTAATACGTTATAACGTCATCCCATATAACGTAATACGTTATAACGTCATCCCATATAACGCAATACGTAAAAACGTCGTCCCATATAACGTAATTCGGTATAACGTCATACCATATAACCTATTAAGTTATAACGTCATACCATATAACCTATTACGTTATAACGTCATCCCATATAACGTAATACGTTATAGCGTCATACCATATAACCTATTTCCGTTATAACGTCATACCATATAACGTATTACGTTATAACATCGTATCATATAACCTATTACGTTATAACGTCATACCATATAACGTAATGCGTTATAACGTTATACCATATAACCTATTTACGTTATAACGTCATACCATATAACGTATTACGTTATAACGTCATACCATATAACCTATTACGTTATAACGTCATACCATATAACGTAATACGTTATAACGTTATACCATATAACCTATTACGTTATAACGTCATCCCATATAACGTAATACGTTATAACGTCATCCCATATAACGTAATACGTTATAACGTCATCCCATATAACGCAATACGTTATAACATCGTCCCATATAACGTAATTCGGTATAACGTCATACCATATAACCTATTAAGTTATAACGTCATACCATATAACCTATTACGTTATAATGTCATCCCATATAACGTAATGCGTTATAACGTCATACCATATAACCTATTTACGTTATAACGTCATCCCATATTACGTAATACGTTATAACGTCATCCCATATAACGAAATACGTTATAACGTCATCCCATATAACGTAATACGTTATAACGTCATCCCATATAACGTAATTCGGTATAACGTCATCCTATATAACGTAATTCGGTATAACGTCATCCTATATAACGTAATTCGGTATAACGTCATACCATATAACCTATTAAATTATAACGTCGTCCCATATTACGTAATACGTTATAACGTCATCCCATATAACGTAATACGGTATAACGTCATACCATATAACCTATTTACGTTATAACCTCATCCCATATAACGTAATACGGTATAACGTCATACCATATAAAATATTTACGTTATAACGTCATACCATATAACGTAATACGTTATAACGTTATACCATGTAACCTATTACGTTATAACGTCATCCCGTATTACGTAATACGTTATAACGTCATCCCATATAACGTAATACGTTATAACGTCATCCCATATGACGTAATTCGGTATAACGTCATCCTATATAACGTAATTCGGTATAACGTCATACCATATAACCTATTAAGGTATAACGTCATACCATATAACCTATTAAATTATAACGTCGTCCCATATTACGTAATACGTTATAAAGTCATCCCATATAACGTAATACGGTATAACGTCATACCATATAAAATATTTACGTTATAACGTCATACCATATAACGTAATACGTTATAACGTTATACCATGTAAGCTATTACGTTATAACGTCATCCCGTATTACGTAATACGTTATAACGTCATCGCATATAACGTAATAAGTTATAACGTCATACCATATAACGTAATACGTTATAACGTTATACCATATAACCTATTACGTTATAACGTCATCCCATATAACGGAATACATTATAACGTCATCCCATATAACGTAATACGTTATAACGTCATCCCATATAACGCAATACGTTATAACGTCATACCATATAACCTATTACGTTATAACGTCATACCATATAACGTAATACGTTATAACGTTATACCATATAACCTATTACGTTATAACGTCATCCCATATAACGGAATACATTATAACGTCATCCCATATAACGTAATACGTTATAACGTCATCCCATATAACGCAATACGTTATAACGTCATACCATATAACCTATTACGTTATAACGTCATACCATATAACGTAATACGTTATAACGTTATACCATATAACCTATTACGTTATAACGTCATCCCATATAACGGAATACATTATAACGTCATCCCATATAACGTAATACGTTATAACGTCATCCCATATAACGCAATACGTTATAACGTCATACCATATAACCTATTACGTTATAACGTCATACCATATAACGTAATACGTTATAACGTCATCCCATATAACGTAATACGTTATAACGTCATCCCATATAACGCAATACGTTATAACGTCGTCCCATATAACGTAATTCGGTATAACGTCATACCATATAACCTATTACGTTATAACGTCATCCCATATAACGTAATACGTTATAACGTCATCCCATATAACGTAATACGTTATAACGTTATACCATATAACGTAATACGTTATAACGTTATACCATATAACCTATTACGTTATAACGTCATTCCATATAACGGAATACATTATAACGTCATCCCATATAACGTAATACGTTATAACGTCATCCCATATAACGCAATACGTTATAACGTCATACCATATAACCTATTACGTTATAACGTCATACCATATAACGTAATACGTTATAACGTTATACCATATAACCTATTACGTTATAACGTCATCCCATATAACGGAATACATTATAACGTCATCCCATATAACGGAATACGTTATAACGTCATCCCATATAACGCAACACGTTATAACGTCATACCATATAACCTATTACGTTATAACGTCATACCATATAACGTAATACGTTATAACGTTATACCATATAACCTATTACGTTATAACGTCATCCCATATAACGTAATACGTTATAACGTCATCCCATATAACGTAATACGTTATAACGTCATCCCATATAACGCAATACGTTATAACGTCGTCCCATATAACGTAATACGTTATAACGTCATCCCATATAACGTAATACGTTATAACGTCATCCCATATAACGCAATACGTTATAACGTCGTCCCATATAACGTAATTCGGTATAACGTCATACCATATAACCTATTTACGTTATAACGTCATACAATATAACGTATTACGTTATAGCGTCATACCATATAACCTATTTACGTTATAACGTCATACCATATAACGTATTACGTTATAACATCATATCATATTACCTATTACGTTATAACGTCATACCATATAACGTAATACGTTATAACGTTATACCATATGACCTATTTACGTTATAACGCCATACCAAATAACGTATTACGTTATAACGTCATACCATATAACCTATTACGTTATAACGTCATACCATATAACGTAATACGTTATAACGTCATCCCATATAACGCAATACGTTATAACGTCGTCCCACATAACATAATACGTTATAACGTCATCCCATTTTACGTAATGCGTTATAACGTCATCCCATATAACGTAATACGGTATGACGTCATACCATATAACCTATTTACGTTATAACATCATACCATATAACGCATTACGTTATAACGTCATACCATATAACCTATTACGTTATAACGTCATACCATATAACGTAATACGTTATAACGTTATACCATATAACGCAATACGTTATAACGTCGTCCCATATAACGGAATACGTTATAACGTCATCCCATATAACGTAATACGTTATAACGTCATCCGATATAACGCAATACGTTATAACGTCGTCCCACATAACGTAATACGGTATAACGTCATACCATATAACCTAGTTACGTTATAACGTTATACCATATAACGTAATTCGGTATAAAGTCATACCATTTAACCCATTTACGTTATAACGTCATCCCATATAACGTAATGCGTTATAACGTCGTCCCATATTACGTAATACGTTATAACGTCATCCCATATAACGTAATACGGTATAACGTCATACCATATAACCTATTTACGCTATAACGTCATACCATATAACGTAATTCTGTATAACGTCATACCATATAACCTATTTACATTATAACGTCATACCATATAACGAATTACGTTATAACGTCATGCCATATACCGTAATACGTTATAGCGTCATACCATATAACCTAATACGTTATAACGGTATTCCATATAACGTAATACGTTATAACGTCATCCCATATAACGTAATACGTTATAACGTCGTCCCATATAACGTAATTCGGTATAACGACATCCGATATAACGTAATACGTTATAACGTCATACCATATAACGCAATACGTTGCAACGTCGTCCCACTTAACGTAATACGTTATAACGTCATCCCACATTACGTAATACGTTATAACGTCATCCCATATAACGTAATTCGGTATAACGTCATACCATATAACCTATTACGTAATAACGTCATACCATATAACCTATTTCGTTATAACGACATCCCATATAACGTATTACGTTATAACGTCATACCATATAACGCAATACGTTATAACGTCGTCCCGCATAACGTAATACGTTATAACGTCATCCCATATTACGTAATGCGTTATAACGTCATCCCATATAGCGTAATACGGTATAACGTCATACCATATAACCTATTTACGTTATAACGTCATACCATATAACGTATTACGTTATAACGTCATACCATATAACCTATTACGTTATAACGTCATACCATATAACGTAATACGTTATAACGTTATACCATACAACCTATTACGTTATAACGTCATCCCATATAACGTAATACGTTATAACGTCATCCCATATAACGTAATGCGTTATAACGTCATCCCATATTACGTAATGCGTTATAACGTCATCCCATATAGCGTAATACGGTATAACGTCATACCATATAACCTATTTACGTTATAACGTCACACCATATAACGTAATACGTTATAGCGTCATACCATATAACCTAATACGTTATAACGGTATTCCATATAACGTAATACGTTATAACGTCATCCCATATAACGTAATGCGTTATAACGTCGTCCCATATTACGCAATACGTTACAACGTCATCCCATATAACGTAATACGGTATAACGTCATCCCATATAACGTAATACGTTATAACGTCATCCCATATAACGTAATACGTTATAACGTCATCCCATATAACGCAATACGTTATAACGTCGTCCCATATAACGTAATACGTTATAACGTCATCCCATATAACGTAATACGTTATAACGTCATCCCATATAACGCAATACGTTATAACGTCGTTCCATATAACGTAATTCGGTATAACGTCATACCATATAACCTATTAAGTTATAACGTCATACCATATAACCTATTACGTTATAACGTCATCCCATATAACGTAATACGTTATAGCGTGATACCATATAACCTATTTACGTTATAAAGTCATACCATATAACGTATTACGTTATAACATCATATCATATTACCTATTACGTTATAACGTCATACCATATAACGTAATACGTTATAACGTTATACCATATAACCTATTACGTTATAACGTCATCCCATGTAACTTAATACGTTTTAACGTGATCCCATATAACGTAATACGTTATAACGTCATCCCATATAACGCAATACGTTATAACGTCGTCCCATATAACGTAATTCGGTATAACGTCATACCATATAACCTATTAAGTTATAACGTCATACCATATAACCTATTACGTTATAATGTCATCCCATATAACGTAATGCGTTATAACGTCATACCATATAACCTATTTACGTTATAACGTCATCCCATATTACGTAATACGTTATAACGTCATCCCATATAACGAAATACGTTATAACGTCATCCCATATAACGTAATACGGTATAACGTCATCCCGCATAACGTAATACGTTATAACGTCATCCCATATTACGTAATGCGTTATAACGTCATCCCATATAGCGTAATACGGTATAACGTCATCCGATATTACGTAATTCGGTATAACGTCATCCCATATAACGTAATTCGGTATAACGTCATACCATGTAACCTATTAAGGTATAACGTCATACCATATAACCTATTAAATTATAACGTCATCCCATATAACGTAATACGTTATAACGTCATCCCATATAGCGTAATACGTTATAATGTTATACCATATAACATATTACGTTATAACGTCATCCCATATAACGTAATACGTTATAACGTCATCCCATATAACGTAATACGTTATAACGTCATCCCATATAACCTATTACGTTATAACGTCATACCATATAACGTAATACGTTATAACGTTATACCATATAACCTATTACGTTATAACGTCATCCCATATAACGTAATACGTTATAACGTCATCCCATATAACGTAATACGTTATAACGTCATCCCATATAACGCAATACGTAAAAACGTCGTCCCATATAACGTAATTCGGTATAACGTCATACCATATAACCTATTAAGTTATAACGTCATACCATATAACCTATTACGTTATAACGTCATCCCATATAACGTAATACGTTATAGCGTCATACCATATAACCTATTTCCGTTATAACGTCATACCATATAACGTATTACGTTATAACATCGTATCATATAACCTATTACGTTATAACGTCATACCATATAACGTAATGCGTTATAACGTTATACCATATAACCTATTTACGTTATAACGTCATACCATATAACGTATTACGTTATAACGTCATACCATATAACCTATTACGTTATAACGTCATACCATATAACGTAATACGTTATAACGTTATACCATATAACCTATTACGTTATAACGTCATCCCATATAACGTAATACGTTATAACGTCATCCCATATAACGTAATACGTTATAACGTCATCCCATATAACGCAATACGTTATAACATCGTCCCATATAACGTAATTCGGTATAACGTCATACCATATAACCTATTAAGTTATAACGTCATACCATATAACCTATTACGTTATAATGTCATCCCATATAACGTAATGCGTTATAACGTCATACCATATAACCTATTTACGTTATAACGTCATCCCATATTACGTAATACGTTATAACGTCATCCCATATAACGAAATACGTTATAACGTCATCCCATATAACGTAATACGTTATAACGTCATCCCATATAACGTAATTCGGTATAACGTCAACCTATATAACGTAATTCGGTATAACGTCATCCTATATAACGTAATTCGGTATAACGTCATACCATATAACCTATTAAATTATAACGTCGTCCCATATTACGTAATACGTTATAACGTCATCCCATATAACGTAATACGGTATAGCGTCATACCATATAACCTATTTACGTTATAACCTCATCCCATATAACGTAATACGGTATAACGTCATACCATATAAAATATTTACGTTATAACGTCATACCATATAACGTAATACGTTATAACGTTATACCATGTAACCTATTACGTTATAACGTCATCCCGTATTACGTAATACGTTATAACGTCATCCCATATAACGTAATACGTTATAACGTCATCCCATATGACGTAATTCGGTATAACGTCATCCTATATAACGTAATTCGGTATAACGTCATACCATATAACCTATTAAGGTATAACGTCATACCATATAACCTATTAAATTATAACGTCGTCCCATATTACGTAATACGTTATAACGTCATCCCATATAACGTAATACGGTATAACGTCATACCATATAAAATATTTACGTTATAACGTCATACCATATAACGTAATACGTTATAACTTAATACCATGTAAGCTATTACGTTATAACGTCATCCCGTATTACGTAATACGTTATAACGTCATCCCATATAACGTAATACGTTATAACGTCATACCATATAACGTAATACGTTATAACGTTATACCATATAACCTATTACGTTATAACGTCATCCCATATAACGGAATACATTATAACGTCATCCCATATAACGTAATACGTTATAACGTCATCCCATATAACGCAATACGTTATAACGTCATACCATATAACCTATTACGTTATAACGTCATACCATATAACGTAATACGTTATAACGTTATACCATATAACCTATTACGTTATAACGTCATCCCATATAACGGAATACATTATAACGTCATCCCATATAACGTAATACGTTATAACGTCATCCCATATAACGCAATACGTTATAACGTCATACCATATAACCTATTACGTTATAACGTCATACCATATAACGTAATACGTTATAACGTTATACCATATAACCTATTACGTTATAACGTCATCCCATATAACGGAATACATTATAACGTCATCCCATATAACGTAATACGTTATAACGTCATCCCATATAACGCAATACGTTATAACGTCATACCATATAACCTATTACGTTATAACGTCATACCATATAACGTAATACGTTATAACGTCATCCCATATAACGTAATACGTTATAACGTCATCCCATATAACGCAATACGTTATAACGTCGTCCCATATAACGTAATTCGGTATAACGTCATACCATATAACCTATTACGTTATAACGTCATCCCATATAACGTAATACGTTATAACGTCATCCCATATAACGTAATACGTTATAACGTTATACCATATAACGTAATACGTTATAACGTTATACCATATAACCTATTACGTTATAACGTCATTCCATATAACGGAATACATTATAACGTCATCCCATATAACGTAATACGTTATAACGTCATCCCATATAACGCAATACGTTATAACGTCATACCATATAACCTATTACGTTATAACGTCATACCATATAACGTAATACGTTATAACGTTATACCATATAACCTATTACGTTATAACGTCATCCCATATAACGGAATACATTATAACGTCATCCCATATAACGTAATACGTTATAACGTCATCCCATATAACGCAACACGTTATAACGTCATACCATATAACCTATTACGTTATAACGTCATACCATATAACGTAATACGTTATAACGTTATACCATATAACCTATTACGTTATAACGTCATCCCATATAACGGAATACATTATAACGTCATCCCATATAACGTAATACGTTATAACGTCATCCCATATAACGCAATACGTTATAACGTCATACCATATAACCTATTACGTTATAACGTCATCCCATATAACGCAATACGTTATAACGTCGTCCCATATAACGTAATTCGGTATAACGTCATACCATATAACCTATTAAGTTATAACGTCATACCATATAACCTATTACGTTATAACGTCATCCCATATAACGTAATACGTTATAGCGTCATACCATATAATCTATTTACGTTATAACGTCATACAATATAACGTATTACGTTATAGCGTCATACCATATAACCTATATACGTTATAACGTCATACCATATAACGTAATACGTTATAACGTCATCCCATATAACGTAATACGTTATAACGTCATCCCATATAACCTATTACGTTATAACGTCATCCCATATAACGCAATACGTTATAACGTCGTGCCACATAACGTAATACGTTATAACGTCATCCCATATAACGCAATACGTTATAACGTCATCCCATATAACGCAATATGTTATAACGTCATCCCATATAACGTAATACGTTATAACGTCATCCCATATAACGTAATACGTTATAACGTCATCCCATATAACGCAATACGTTATAACGTCGTCCCACATAACGTTATACGTTATAACGTCATCCCAAATTACGTAATGCGTTATAACGTCATCCCATATAACGTATTTTTGTATAACGTCATACCATATAACCTATTTACGTTATAACGTCATACCATATAACGTATTACGTCATAAAGTCATGCCATATAACGTAATACGTTATAGCGTCATACCATATAACCTAATACGTTATAACGGTATTCCATATAACGCAATACGTTATAACGTCGTCCCACATAACGTTATACGTTATAACGTCATCCCATATTACGTAATGCGTTATAACGTCATCCCATATAACGTAATACGGTATAACGTCATACCATATAACCTATTTACGTTATAACGTCATACCATATAACGTAACTCGGTATAAAGTCATACCATATAACCGATTTACGTTATAACGTCATCCCATATAACCTATTACGTTATAACGTCATACCATATAACGTAATACGTTATAACGTCATCCCATATTACGTAATGCGTTATAACGTCATACCATATAACGTATTACGTTATAACGTCATGCCATATACCGTAATACGTTATAGCGTCATACCATATAACCTAATACGTTATAACGGTATTCCATATAACGTAATACGTTATAACGTCATCCCATATAACGTAATGCGTTATAACGTCATCCCATATAACGTAATACGTTATAACGTCATCTCATATAACGTAATACGTTATAACGTCATCCCATATAACGCAATACGTTATAACTTCGTCCCACATTACGTAATACGTTATAACGTCATCCCATATTACGTAATACGGTATAACGTCATACCATGTAACCTATTTACGTTATAACGTCATACCATATAACGTAATTCGGTATAACGTCATAACATATAACGTATTACGTTATAACGTCATGCCACATAACGTAATACGTTATAAAGTCGCCCCATATTACGTAATGCGTTATAACGTCATCCCATATAACGTAATACGGTGTAACGTCATACCATATAAACTATTTACGTTATAACGTCATACCATATAACGTAATTCGGTATAACATCATACCATATAACCTATTTACGTTATAACGTAATACCATATAACGTATTACGTTATAAAGTCATGCCATATAACGTAATACGTTATGGCGTCATAACATATAACCTAATACGTTATAACAGCATTCCATATAACGGAATACTTTATAACGTCATCCCATATAACGTAATGCGTTATAACGTCATCCCATATAACCTATTACGTTATAACGTCATCCCATATAACGTAATACGTTATTACGTCATCCGATATAACGTAATGCGTTATAACGTCGTCCCATATTACGTAATACGTTATAACGTCATCCCATATAACGTAATACGGTATAACGTCATACCATATAACCTATTTACGTTATAACGTCATACCATATAACGTATTACGTTATAACGTCATACCATATAACCTATTACGTTATAACGTCATACCATATAACGTAATACGTTATAACGTTATACCATATGACCTATTACGTTATAACGTCATCCCATATAACGTAATACGTTATAACGTTATACCATATAACCTATTACGTTATAACGTCATCCCATATAACGTAATACGTTATAACGTCATCCCATATAACGTAATACGTTATAACGTCGTCCCACATAACGTAATACGTTATAACGTCATCCCATATTACGTAATGCGTTATAACGCCATCCCATATAACGTAATACGGTATAACGTCATACCATATAACCTAATACGTTATAACAGCATTCCATATAACTTAATACTTTATAACGTCATCCCATATAACGCAATACGTTATAACTTCGTCCCACATTACGTAATACGTTATAACGTCATCCCATATTACGTAATACGGTATAACGTCATACCATGTAACCTATTTACGTTATAACGTCATACCATATAACGTAATTCGGTATAACGTCATAACATATAACGTATTACGTTATAACGTCATGCCACATAACGTAATACGTTATAAAGTCGCCCCATATTACGTAATGCGTTATAACGTCATCCCATATAACGTAATACGGTGTAACGTCATACCATATAAACTATTTACGTTATAACGTCATACCATATAACGTAATTCGGTATAACATCATACCATATAACCTATTTACGTTATAACGTCATACCATATAACGTATTACGTTATAACGTCATGCCATATAACGTAATACGTTATAGCGTCATAACATATAACCTAATACGTTATAACGTTATACCATATAACGTAATACGTTATAACGTTATACCATATAACCTATTACGTTATAACGTCATCCCATATAACGTAATACGTTATAACGTCATCCCATATAACGTAATACGTTATAACGTCATCCCATATAACGCAATACGTTATAACGTCATACCATATAACCTATTACGTTATAACGTCATCCCATATGACGTAATTCGGTATAACGTCATCCTATATAACGTAATTCGGTATAACGTCATACCATATAACCTATTAAGGTATAACGTCATACCATATAACCTATTAAATTATAACGTCGTCCCATATTACGTAATACGTTATAACGTCATCCCATATAACGTAATACGGTATAACGTCATACCATATAAAATATTTACGTTATAACGTCATACCATATAACGTAATACGTTATAACTTAATACCATGTAAGCTATTACGTTATAACGTCATCCCGTATTACGTAATACGTTATAACGTCATCCCATATAACGTAATACGTTATAACGTCATACCATATAACGTAATACGTTATAACGTTATACCATATAACCTATTACGTTATAACGTCATCCCATATAACGGAATACATTATAACGTCATCCCATATAACGTAATACGTTATAACGTCATCCCATATAACGCAATACGTTATAACGTCATACCATATAACCTATTACGTTATAACGTCATACCATATAACGTAATACGTTATAACGTTATACCATATAACCTATTACGTTATAACGTCATCCCATATAACGGAATACATTATAACGTCATCCCATATAACGTAATACGTTATAACGTCATCCCATATAACGCAATACGTTATAACGTCATACCATATAACCTATTACGTTATAACGTCATACCATATAACGTAATACGTTATAACGTTATACCATATAACCTATTACGTTATAACGTCATCCCATATAACGGAATACATTATAACGTCATCCCATATAACGTAATACGTTATAACGTCATCCCATATAACGCAATACGTTATAACGTCATACCATATAACCTATTACGTTATAACGTCATACCATATAACGTAATACGTTATAACGTCATCCCATATAACGTAATACGTTATAACGTCATCCCATATAACGCAATACGTTATAACGTCGTCCCATATAACGTAATTCGGTATAACGTCATACCATATAACCTATTACGTTATAACGTCATCCCATATAACGTAATACGTTATAACGTCATCCCATATAACGTAATACGTTATAACGTTATACCATATAACGTAATACGTTATAACGTTATACCATATAACCTATTACGTTATAACGTCATTCCATATAACGGAATACATTATAACGTCATCCCATATAACGTAATACGTTATAACGTCATCCCATATAACGCAATACGTTATAACGTCATACCATATAACCTATTACGTTATAACGTCATACCATATAACGTAATACGTTATAACGTTATACCATATAACCTATTACGTTATAACGTCATCCCATATAACGGAATACATTATAACGTCATCCCATATAACGTAATACGTTATAACGTCATCCCATATAACGCAACACGTTATAACGTCATACCATATAACCTATTACGTTATAACGTCATACCATATAACGTAATACGTTATAACGTTATACCATATAACCTATTACGTTATAACGTCATCCCATATAACGGAATACATTATAACGTCATCCCATATAACGTAATACGTTATAACGTCATCCCATATAACGCAATACGTTATAACGTCATACCATATAACCTATTACGTTATAACGTCATCCCATATAACGCAATACGTTATAACGTCGTCCCATATAACGTAATTCGGTATAACGTCATACCATATAACCTATTAAGTTATAACGTCATACCATATAACCTATTACGTTATAACGTCATCCCATATAACGTAATACGTTATAGCGTCATACCATATAATCTATTTACGTTATAACGTCATACAATATAACGTATTACGTTATAGCGTCATACCATATAACCTATATACGTTATAACGTCATACCATATAACGTAATACGTTATAACGTCATCCCATATAACGTAATACGTTATAACGTCATCCCATATAACCTATTACGTTATAACGTCATCCCATATAACGCAATACGTTATAACGTCGTGCCACATAACGTAATACGTTATAACGTCATCCCATATAACGCAATACGTTATAACGTCATCCCATATAACGCAATATGTTATAACGTCATCCCATATAACGTAATACGTTATAACGTCATCCCATATAACGTAATACGTTATAACGTCATCCCATATAACGCAATACGTTATAACGTCGTCCCACATAACGTTATACGTTATAACGTCATCCCAAATTACGTAATGCGTTATAACGTCATCCCATATAACGTATTTTTGTATAACGTCATACCATATAACCTATTTACGTTATAACGTCATACCATATAACGTATTACGTCATAAAGTCATGCCATATAACGTAATACGTTATAGCGTCATACCATATAACCTAATACGTTATAACGGTATTCCATATAACGCAATACGTTATAACGTCGTCCCACATAACGTTATACGTTATAACGTCATCCCATATTACGTAATGCGTTATAACGTCATCCCATATAACGTAATACGGTATAACGTCATACCATATAACCTATTTACGTTATAACGTCATACCATATAACGTAACTCGGTATAAAGTCATACCATATAACCGATTTACGTTATAACGTCATCCCATATAACCTATTACGTTATAACGTCATACCATATAACGTAATACGTTATAACGTCATCCCATATTACGTAATGCGTTATAACGTCATACCATATAACGTATTACGTTATAACGTCATGCCATATACCGTAATACGTTATAGCGTCATACCATATAACCTAATACGTTATAACGGTATTCCATATAACGTAATACGTTATAACGTCATCCCATATAACGTAATGCGTTATAACGTCATCCCATATAACGTAATACGTTATAACGTCATCTCATATAACGTAATACGTTATAACGTCATCCCATATAACGCAATACGTTATAACTTCGTCCCACATTACGTAATACGTTATAACGTCATCCCATATTACGTAATACGGTATAACGTCATACCATGTAACCTATTTACGTTATAACGTCATACCATATAACGTAATTCGGTATAACGTCATAACATATAACGTATTACGTTATAACGTCATGCCACATAACGTAATACGTTATAAAGTCGCCCCATATTACGTAATGCGTTATAACGTCATCCCATATAACGTAATACGGTGTAACGTCATACCATATAAACTATTTACGTTATAACGTCATACCATATAACGTAATTCGGTATAACATCATACCATATAACCTATTTACGTTATAACGTCATACCATATAACGTATTACGTTATAAAGTCATGCCATATAACGTAATACGTTATGGCGTCATAACATATAACCTAATACGTTATAACAGCATTCCATATAACGGAATACTTTATAACGTCATCCCATATAACGTAATGCGTTATAACGTCATCCCATATAACCTATTACGTTATAACGTCATCCCATATAACGTAATACGTTATTACGTCATCCGATATAACGTAATGCGTTATAACGTCGTCCCATATTACGTAATACGTTATAACGTCATCCCATATAACGTAATACGGTATAACGTCATACCATATAACCTATTTACGTTATAACGTCATACCATATAACGTATTACGTTATAACGTCATACCATATAACCTATTACGTTATAACGTCATACCATATAACGTAATACGTTATAACGTTATACCATATGACCTATTACGTTATAACGTCATCCCATATAACGTAATACGTTATAACGTTATACCATATAACCTATTACGTTATAACGTCATCCCATATAACGTAATACGTTATAACGTCATCCCATATAACGTAATACGTTATAACGTCGTCCCACATAACGTAATACGTTATAACGTCATCCCATATTACGTAATGCGTTATAACGCCATCCCATATAACGTAATACGGTATAACGTCATACCATATAACCTAATACGTTATAACAGCATTCCATATAACTTAATACTTTATAACGTCATCCCATATAACGCAATACGTTATAACTTCGTCCCACATTACGTAATACGTTATAACGTCATCCCATATTACGTAATACGGTATAACGTCATACCATGTAACCTATTTACGTTATAACGTCATACCATATAACGTAATTCGGTATAACGTCATAACATATAACGTATTACGTTATAACGTCATGCCACATAACGTAATACGTTATAAAGTCGCCCCATATTACGTAATGCGTTATAACGTCATCCCATATAACGTAATACGGTGTAACGTCATACCATATAAACTATTTACGTTATAACGTCATACCATATAACGTAATTCGGTATAACATCATACCATATAACCTATTTACGTTATAACGTCATACCATATAACGTATTACGTTATAACGTCATGCCATATAACGTAATACGTTATAGCGTCATAACATATAACCTAATACGTTATAACAGCATTCCATATAACGGAATACTTTATAACGTCATCCCATATAACGTAATGCGTTATAACGTCATCCCATATAACCTATTACGTTATAACGTCATCCCATATAACGTAATACGTTATAACGTCATCCCATATTACGTAATGCGTTATAACGTCATACCATATAACGTATTACGTTATAACGTCATGCCATATACCGTAATACGTTATAGCGTCATACCATATAACCTAATACGTTATAACGGTATTCCATATAACGTAATACGTTATAACGTCATCCCATATAACGTAATGCGTTATAACGTCATCCCATATAACGTAATACGTTATAACGTCATCCCATATAACGTAATACGTTATAACGTCATCCCATGTAACGCAATACGTTATAACTTCGTCCCACATTACGTAATACGTTATAACGTCATCCCATATTACGTAATACGGTATAACGTCATACCATGTAACCTATTTACGTTATAACGTCATACCATATAACGTAATTCGGTATAACGTCATAACATATAACGTATTACGTTATAACGTCATGCCACATAACGTAATACGTTATAAAGTCGCCCCATATTACGTAATGCGTTATAACGTCATCCCATATAACGTAATACGGTGTAACGTCATACCATATAAACTATTTACGTTATAACGTCATACCATATAACGTAATTCGGTATAACATCATACCATATAACCTATTTACGTTATAACGTCATACCATATAACGTATTACGTTATAACGTCATGCCATATAACGTAATACGTTATAGCGTCATAACATATAACCTAATACGTTATAACAGCATTCCATATAACGGAATACTTTATAACGTCATCCCATATAACGTAATGCGTTATAACGTCATCCCATATAACCTATTACGTTATAACGTCATCCCATATAACGTAATACGTTATTACGTCATCCGATATAACGTAATGCGTTATAACGTCGTCCCATATTACGTAATACGTTATAACGTCATCCCATATAACGTAATACGGTATAACGTCATACCATATAACCTATTTACGTTATAACGTCATACCATATAACGTATTACGTTATAACGTCATGCCATATAACGTAATACGTTATAGCGTCATAACATATAACCTAATACGTTATAACAGCATTCCATATAACGGAATACTTTATAACGTCATCCCATATAACGTAATGCGTTATAACGTCATCCCATATAACCTATTACGTTATAACGTCACACCATATAACGTAATACGTTATAGCGTCATACCATATAACCTAATACGTTATAACGGTATTCCATATAACGTAATACGTTATAACGTCATCCCATATAACGTAATGCGTTATAACGTCGTCCCATATTACGCAATACGTTACAACGTCATCCCATATAACGTAATACGGTATAACGTCATACCATATAACCTATTTACGTTATAACGTCATACCATATAACGTATTACGTTATAACGTCATACCATATAACCTATTACGTTATAACGTCATACCATATGACGTAATACGTTATAACGTTATACCATACAACCTATTACGTTATAACGTCATCCCATATAACGTAATACGTTATAACGTCATCCCATATAACGTAATACGTTATAACGTCATCCCATATAACGCAATACGTTATAACGTCGTCCCATATAACGTAATACGTTATAACGTCATCCCATATAACGTAATACGTTATAACGTCATCCCATATAACGCAATACGTTATAACGTCGTCCCATATAACGTAATTCGGTATAACGTCATACCATATAACCTATTAAGTTATAACGTCATACCATATAACCTATTACGTTATAACGTCATCCCATATAACGTAATACGTTATAGCGTCATACCATATAACCTATTTACGTTATAAAGTCATACCATATAACGTATTACGTTATAACATCATATCATATTACCTATTACGTTATAACGTCATACCATATAACGTAATACGTTATAACGTTATACCATATAACCTATTACGTTATAACGTCATCCCATGTAACGTAATACGTTTTAACGTCATCCCATATAACGTAATACGTTATAACGTCATCCCATATAACGCAATACGTTATAACGTCGTCCCATATAACGTAATTCGGTATAACGTCATACCATATAACCTATTAAGTTATAACGTCATACCATATAACCTATTACGTTATAATGTCATCCCATATAACGTAATGCGTTATAACGTCATACCATATAACCTATTTACGTTATAACGTCATCCCATATTACGTAATACGTTATAACGTCATCCCATATAACGAAATACGTTATAACGTCATCCCATATAACGTAATACGGTATAACGTCATCCCGCATAACGTAATACGTTATAACGTCATCCCATATTACGTAATGCGTTATAACGTCATCCCATATAGCGTAATACGGTATAACGTCATCCGATATTACGTAATTCGGTATAACGTCATCCCATATAACGTAATTCGGTATAACGTCATACCATGTAACCTATTAAGGTATAACGTCATACCATATAACCTATTAAATTATAACGTCATCCCATATAACGTAATACGTTATAACGTCATCCCATATAACGTAATACGTTATAATGTTATACCATATAACATATTACGTTATAACGTCATCCCATATAACGTAATACGTTATAACGTCATCCCATATAACGTAATACGTTATAACGTCATCCCATATAACCTATTACGTTATAACGTCATACCATATAACGTAATACGTTATAACGTTATACCATATAACCTATTACGTTATAACGTCATCCCATATAACGTAATACGTTATAACGTCATCCCATATAACGTAATACGTTATAACGTCATCCCATATAACGCAATACGTAAAAACGTCGTCCCATATAACGTAATTCGGTATAACGTCATACCATATAACCTATTAAGTTATAACGTCATACCATATAACCTATTACGTTATAACGTCATCCCATATAACGTAATACGTTATAGCGTCATACCATATAACCTATTTCCGTTATAACGTCATACCATATAACGTATTACGTTATAACATCGTATCATATAACCTATTACGTTATAACGTCATACCATATAACGTAATGCGTTATAACGTTATACCATATAACCTATTTACGTTATAACGTCATACCATATAACGTATTACGTTATAACGTCATACCATATAACCTATTACGTTATAACGTCATACCATATAACGTAATACGTTATAACGTTATACCATATAACCTATTACGTTATAACGTCATCCCATATAACGTAATACGTTATAACGTCATCCCATATAACGTAATACGTTATAACGTCATCCCATATAACGCAATACGTTATAACATCGTCCCATATAACGTAATTCGGTATAACGTCATACCATATAACCTATTAAGTTATAACGTCATACCATATAACCTATTACGTTATAATGTCATCCCATATAACGTAATGCGTTATAACGTCATACCATATAACCTATTTACGTTATAACGTCATCCCATATTACGTAATACGTTATAACGTCATCCCATATAACGAAATACGTTATAACGTCATCCCATATAACGTAATACGTTATAACGTCATCCCATATAACGTAATTCGGTATAACGTCATCCTATATAACGTAATTCGGTATAACGTCATCCTATATAACGTAATTCGGTATAACGTCATACCATATAACCTATTAAATTATAACGTCGTCCCATATTACGTAATACGTTATAACGTCATCCCATATAACGTAATACGGTATAACGTCATACCATATAACCTATTTACGTTATAACCTCATCCCATATAACGTAATACGGTATAACGTCATACCATATAAAATATTTACGTTATAACGTCATACCATATAACGTAATACGTTATAACGTTATACCATGTAACCTATTACGTTATAACGTCATCCCGTATTACGTAATACGTTATAACGTCATCCCATATAACGTAATACGTTATAACGTCATCCCATATGACGTAATTCGGTATAACGTCATCCTATATAACGTAATTCGGTATAACGTCATACCATATAACCTATTAAGGTATAACGACATACCATATAACCTATTAAATTATAACGTCGTCCCATATTACGTAATACGTTATAACGTCATCCCATATAACGTAATACGGTATAACGTCATACCATATAAAATATTTACGTTATAACGTCATACCATATAACGTAATACGTTATAACTTAATACCATGTAAGCTATTACGTTATAACGTCATCCCGTATTACGTAATACGTTATAACGTCATCCCATATAACGTAATACGTTATAACGTCATACCATATAACGTAATACGTTATAACGTTATACCATATAACCTATTACGTTATAACGTCATCCCATATAACGGAATACATTATAACGTCATCCCATATAACGTAATACGTTATAACGTCATCCCATATAACGCAATACGTTATAACGTCATACCATATAACCTATTACGTTATAACGTCATACCATATAACGTAATACGTTATAACGTTATACCATATAACCTATTACGTTATAACGTCATCCCATATAACGGAATACATTATAACGTCATCCCATATAACGTAATACGTTATAACGTCATCCCATATAACGCAATACGTTATAACGTCATACCATATAACCTATTACGTTATAACGTCATACCATATAACGTAATACGTTATAACGTTATACCATATAACCTATTACGTTATAACGTCATCCCATATAACGGAATACATTATAACGTCATCCCATATAACGTAATACGTTATAACGTCATCCCATATAACGCAATACGTTATAACGTCATACCATATAACCTATTACGTTATAACGTCATACCATATAACGTAATACGTTATAACGTCATCCCATATAACGTAATACGTTATAACGTCATCCCATATAACGCAATAGGTTATAACGTCGTCCCATATAACGTAATTCGGTATAACGTCATACCATATAACCTATTACGTTATAACGTCATCCCATATAACGTAATACGTTATAACGTCATCCCATATAACGTAATACGTTATAACGTTATACCATATAACGTAATACGTTATAACGTTATACCATATAACCTATTACGTTATAACGTCATTCCATATAACGGAATACATTATAACGTCATCCCATATAACGTAATACGTTATAACGTCATCCCATATAACGCAATACGTTATAACGTCATACCATATAACCTATTACGTTATAACGTCATACCATATAACGTAATACGTTATAACGTTATACCATATAACCTATTACGTTATAACGTCATCCCATATAACGGAATACATTATAACGTCATCCCATATAACGTAATACGTTATAACGTCATCCCATATAACGCAACACGTTATAACGTCATACCATATAACCTATTACGTTATAACGTCATACCATATAACGTAATACGTTATAACGTTATACCATATAACCTATTACGTTATAACGTCATCCCATATAACGGAATACATTATAACGTCATCCCATATAACGTAATACGTTATAACGTCATCCCATATAACGCAATACGTTATAACGTCATACCATATAACCTATTACGTTATAACGTCATCCCATATAACGCAATACGTTATAACGTCGTCCCATATAACGTAATTCGGTATAACGTCATACCATATAACCTATTAAGTTATAACGTCATACCATATAACCTATTACGTTATAACGTCATCCCATATAACGTAATACGTTATAGCGTCATACCATATAATCTATTTACGTTATAACGTCATACAATATAACGTATTACGTTATAGCGTCATACCATATAACCTATATACGTTATAACGTCATACCATATAACGTAATACGTTATAACGTCATCCCATATAACGTAATACGTTATAACGTCATCCCATATAACCTATTACGTTATAACGTCATCCCATATAACGCAATACGTTATAACGTCGTGCCACATAACGTAATACGTTATAACGTCATCCCATATAACGCAATACGTTATAACGTCATCCCATATAACGCAATATGTTATAACGTCATCCCATATAACGTAATACGTTATAACGTCATCCCATATAACGTAATACGTTATAACGTCATCCCATATAACGCAATACGTTATAACGTCGTCCCACATAACGTTATACGTTATAACGTCATCCCAAATTACGTAATGCGTTATAACGTCATCCCATATAACGTATTTTTGTATAACGTCATACCATATAACCTATTTACGTTATAACGTCATACCATATAACGTATTACGTCATAAAGTCATGCCATATAACGTAATACGTTATAGCGTCATACCATATAACCTAATACGTTATAACGGTATTCCATATAACGCAATACGTTATAACGTCGTCCCACATAACGTTATACGTTATAACGTCATCCCATATTACGTAATGCGTTATAACGTCATCCCATATAACGTAATACGGTATAACGTCATACCATATAACCTATTTACGTTATAACGTCATACCATATAACGTAACTCGGTATAAAGTCATACCATATAACCGATTTACGTTATAACGTCATCCCATATAACCTATTACGTTATAACGTCATACCATATAACGTAATACGTTATAACGTCATCCCATATTACGTAATGCGTTATAACGTCATACCATATAACGTATTACGTTATAACGTCATGCCATATACCGTAATACGTTATAGCGTCATACCATATAACCTAATACGTTATAACGGTATTCCATATAACGTAATACGTTATAACGTCATCCCATATAACGTAATGCGTTATAACGTCATCCCATATAACGTAATACGTTATAACGTCATCCCATATAACGTAATACGTTATAACGTCATCCCATATAACGCAATACGTTATAACTTCGTCCCACATTACGTAATACGTTATAACGTCATCCCATATTACGTAATACGGTATAACGTCATACCATGTAACCTATTTACGTTATAACGTCATACCATATAACGTAATTCGGTATAACGTCATAACATATAACGTATTACGTTATAACGTCATGCCACATAACGTAATACGTTATAAAGTCGCCCCATATTACGTAATGCGTTATAACGTCATCCCATATAACGTAATACGGTGTAACGTCATACCATATAAACTATTTACGTTATAACGTCATACCATATAACGTAATTCGGTATAACATCATACCATATAACCTATTTACGTTATAACGTCATACCATATAACGTATTACGTTATAACGTCATGCCATATAACGTAATACGTTATGGCGTCATAACATATAACCTAATAGGTTATAACAGCATTCCATATAACGGAATACTTTATAACGTCATCCCATATAACGTAATGCGTTATAACGTCATCCCATATAACCTATTACGTTATAACGTCATCCCATATAACGTAATACGTTATTACGTCATCCGATATAACGTAATGCGTTATAACGTCGTCCCATATTACGTAATACGTTATAACGTCATCCCATATAACGTAATACGGTATAACGTCATACCATATAACCTATTTACGTTATAACGTCATACCATATAACGTATTACGTTATAACGTCATACCATATAACCTATTACGTTATAACGTCATACCATATAACGTAATACGTTATAACGTTATACCATATGACCTATTACGTTATAACGTCATCCCATATAACGTAATACGTTATAACGTTATACCATATAACCTATTACGTTATAACGTCATCCCATATAACGTAATACGTTATAACGTCATCCCATATAACGTAATACGTTATAACGTCGTCCCACATAACGTAATACGTTATAACGTCATCCCATATTACGTAATGCGTTATAACGCCATCCCATATAACGTAATACGGTATAACGTCATACCATATAACCTAATACGTTATAACAGCATTCCATATAACTTAATACTTTATAACGTCATCCCATATAACGCAATACGTTATAACTTCGTCCCACATTACGTAATACGTTATAACGTCATCCCATATTACGTAATACGGTATAACGTCATACCATGTAACCTATTTACGTTATAACGTCATACCATATAACGTAATTCGGTATAACGTCATAACATATAACGTATTACGTTATAACGTCATGCCACATAACGTAATACGTTATAAAGTCGCCCCATATTACGTAATGCGTTATAACGTCATCCCATATAACGTAATACGGTGTAACGTCATACCATATAAACTATTTACGTTATAACGTCATACCATATAACGTAATTCGGTATAACATCATACCATATAACCTATTTACGTTATAACGTCATACCATATAACGTATTACGTTATAACGTCATGCCATATAACGTAATACGTTATAGCGTCATAACATATAACCTAATACGTTATAACAGCATTCCATATAACGGAATACTTTATAACGTCATCCCATATAACGTAATGCGTTATAACGTCATCCCATATAACCTATTACGTTATAACGTCATCCCATATAACGTAATACGTTATAACGTCATCCCATATTACGTAATGCGTTATAACGTCATACCATATAACGTATTACGTTATAACGTCATGCCATATACCGTAATACGTTATAGCGTCATACCATATAACCTAATACGTTATAACGGTATTCCATATAACGTAATACGTTATAACGTCATCCCATATAACGTAATGCGTTATAACGTCATCCCATATAACGTAATACGTTATAACGTCATCCCATATAACGTAATACGTTATAACGTCATCCCATATAACGCAATACGTTATAACTTCGTCCCACATTACGTAATACGTTATAACGTCATCCCATATTACGTAATACGGTATAACGTCATACCATGTAACCTATTTACGTTATAACGTCATACCATATAACGTAATTCGGTATAACGTCATAACATATAACGTATTACGTTATAACGTCATGCCACATAACGTAATACGTTATAAAGTCGCCCCATATTACGTAATGCGTTATAACGTCATCCCATATAACGTAATACGGTGTAACGTCATACCATATAAACTATTTACGTTATAACGTCATACCATATAACGTAATTCGGTATAACATCATACCATATAACCTATTTACGTTATAACGTCATACCATATAACGTATTACGTTATAACGTCATGCCATATAACGTAATACGTTATAGCGTCATAACATATAACCTAATACGTTATAACAGCATTCCATATAACGGAATACTTTATAACGTCATCCCATATAACGTAATGCGTTATAACGTCATCCGATATAACGTAATGCGTTATAACGTCGTCCCATATTACGTAGAACGTTATAACGTCATCCCATATAACGTAATACGGTATAACGTCATACCATATAACCTATTTACGTTATAACGTCATACCATATAACGTATTACGTTATAACGTCATACCATATAACCTATTACGTTATAACGTCATACCATATAACGTAATACGTTATAACGTCATCCCATATTACGTAATGCGTTATAACGTCATACCATATAACGTATTACGTTATAACGTCATGCCATATACCGTAATACGTTATAGCGTCATACCATATAACCTAATACGTTATAACAGCATTCCATATAACGTAATACGTTATAACGTCATCCCATATAACGTAATGCGTTATAACGTCATCCCATATAACCTATTACGTTATAACGTCATCCCATATAACGTAATACGTTATAACGTTATACCATATAACCTATTACGTTATAACGTCATACCATATAACGTATTACGTTATAACGTTATACCATATGACCTATTACGTTATAACGTCATCCCATATAACGTAATACGTTATAACGTTATACCATATAACCTATTACGTTATAACGTCATCCCATATAACGTTATTCGGTATAACATCATACCATATAACCTATTTACGTTATAACGTCATACCATATAACGTATTACGATATAACGTCATCCCATATAACGTAATACGTTATAACGTCATCCCATATAACGTAGTAAGTTATAACGTCATTGCATATAACGCAATACGTTATAACGTCGTCCCACATAACGTAATACGTTATAACGTCATCCCATATTACGTAATGCGTTATAACGTCATCCCATATAACGTAATACGGTATAACGTCATACCATATAACCTATTTACGTTATAACCTCATACCATATAACGTATTACGTTAAAACGTCATACCATAAAACCTATTACGTTATAACGTCATACCATATAACGTAATACGTTATAACGTTATACCATATAACCTATTACGTTCTAACGTCATACCATATAACGTAATACGTTATAACGTTATACCATATAACCTATTACGTTATAACGTCATCCCATATAACGTAATACGGTATAACGTCATACCATATAACCTATTTACGTTATAACGTCATACCATATAACGTATTACGTTAAAACGTCATACCATAAAACCTATTACGTTATAACGTCATACCATATAACGTAATACGGTATAACGTCATACCATATAACCTATTTACGTTATAACGTCATACCATATAACGTATTACGTTAAAACGTCATACCATAAAACCTATTACGTTATAACGTCATCCCATATAACGTAATACGTTATAACGTCATCCCATATAACGTAATACGTTATTGCGTCATCCCATATAATGTAATGCGTTATAACGTCGTCCCAAATTACGTAATACGTTCTAACGTCATCCCATATAACGTAATACGGTATAACGACATAACATATAAAATATTTACGTTATAACGTCATACCATATAACGTATTACGTTATAACGTCATGCCATATACCGTAATACGTTATAGCGTCATACCATATAACCTATTTACGTTATAACGTCATACCATATAACGTTATTCGGTATAACATCATACCATATAACCTATTTGCGTTATAACGTCATACCATATAACGTATTACGTTATAACGTCATGCCATATAACGTAATACGCTATAACGTCATACCATATAACCTAATACGTTATAACGGTATTCCATATAACGGAATACGTTATAACGTCATCCCATATAACGTAATGCGTTATAACGTCATCCCATATTACGTAATGCGTTATAACGTCATACCATATAACGTATTACGTTATAACGTCATGCCATATACCTTAATACGTTATAGCGTCATACCATATAACCTAATACGTTATAACGGTATTCCATATAACGTAATACGTTATAACGTCATCCCATATAACGTAATGCGTTATAACGTCATCCCATATTACGTAATGCGTTATAACGTCATACCATATAACGTAATACGTTATAACGTCATCCGATATAACGTAATGCGTTATAACGTCGTCCCATATTACGTAGTACGTTATAACGTCATCCCATATAACGTAATACGGTATAACGTCATACCATATAACCTATTTACGTTATAACGTCATACCATATAACGTATTACGTTATAACGTCATACCATATAACCTATTACGTTATAACGTCATACCATATACCGTAATACGTTATAGCGTCATACCATATAACCTAATACGTTATAACGGTATTCCATATAACGTAATACGTTATAACGTCATCCCATATAACGTAATGCGTTATAACGTCATCCCATATAACGTAATACGTTATAACGTCATCCCATATAACGTAATACGTTATAACGTCATCCCATATAACGCAATACGTTATAACTTCGTCCCATATAACGTAATACGGTATAACGTCATACCATATAACCTATTTACGTTATAACGTCATACCATATAACGTATTACGTTAAAACGTCATACCATAAAACCTATTACGTTATAACGTCATACCGTATAACGTAATACGGTATAACGTCATACCATATAACCTATTTACGTTATAACGTCATACCATATAACGTATTACGTTAAAACGTCATACCATAAAACCTATTACGTTATAACGTCATCCCATATAACGTAATACGTTATAACGTCATCCCATATAACGTAATACGTTATAACGTTATACCATATAACCTATTACGTTCTAACGTCATACCATATAACGTAATACGTTATAACGTTATACCATATAACCTATTACGTTATAACGTCATCCCATATAACGTAATACGGTATAACGTCATACCATATAACCTATTTACGTTATAACGTCATACCATATAACGTAATGCGTTATAACGTCATCCCATATAACCTATTACGTTATAACGTCATCCCATATAACGTAATACGTTATAACGTCATCCGATATAACGTAATGCGTTATAACGTCGTCCCATATTACGTAGAACGTTATAACGTCATCCCATATAACGTAATACGGTATAACGTCATACCATATAACCTATTTACGTTATAACGTCATACCATATAACGTATTACGTTATAACGTCATACCATATAACCTATTACGTTATAACGTCATACCATATAACGTAATACGTTATAACGTCATCCCATATTACGTAATGCGTTATAACGTCATACCATATAACGTATTACGTTATAACGTCATGCCATATACCGTAATACGTTATAGCGTCATACCATATAACCTAATACGTTATAACGGTATTCCATATAACGTAATACGTTATAACGTCATCCCATATAACGTAATGCGTTATAACGTCATCCCATATAACGTAATACGTTATAACGTCATCCCATATAACGTAATACGTTATAACGTCATCCCATATAACGCAATACGTTATAACTTCGTCCCACATTACGTAATACGTTATAACGTCATCCCATATTACGTAATACGGTATAACGTCATACCATGTAACCTATTTACGTTATAACGTCATACCATATAACGTAATTCGGTATAACGTCATAACATATAACGTATTACGTTATAACGTCATGCCACATAACGTAATACGTTATAAAGTCGCCCCATATTACGTAATGCGTTATAACGTCATCCCATATAACGTAATACGGTGTAACGTCATACCATATAAACTATTTACGTTATAACGTCATACCATATAACGTAATTCGGTATAACATCATACCATATAACCTATTTACGTTATAACGTCATACCATATAACGTATTACGTTATAACGTCATGCCATATAACGTAATACGTTATAGCGTCATAACATATAACCTAATACGTTATAACAGCATTCCATATAACGGAATACTTTATAACGTCATCCCATATAACGTAATGCGTTATAACGTCATCCCATATAACCTATTACGTTATAACGTCATCCCATATAACGTAATACGTTATTACGTCATCCGATATAACGTAATGCGTTATAACGTCGTCCCATATTACGTAATACGTTATAACGTCATCCCATATAACGTAATACGGTATAACGTCATACCATATAACCTATTTACGTTATAACGTCATACCATATAACGTATTACGTTATAACGTCATACCATATAACCTATTACGTTATAACGTCATACCATATAACGTAATACGTTATAACGTTATACCATATGACCTATTACGTTATAACGTCATCCCATATAACGTAATACGTTATAACGTTATACCATATAACCTATTACGTTATAACGTCATCCCATATAACGTAATACGTTATAACGTCATCCCATATAACGTAATACGTTATAACGTCATCCCATATAACGTAATACGGTATAACGTCATACCATATAACCTACTTACGTTATAACGTCATACCATATAACGTATTACGTTATAACGTCATTCCATATAACCTATTACGTTATAACGTCATACCGTATAACGTAATACGTTATAACGTTATACCATATAACGCAATACGTTATAACGTCGTCCCATATAACGTAATACGTTATAACGTCATCCCATATAACGTAGTACGTTATAACGTCATCCCATATAACGCAATACGTTATTCCGTCGTCCCGCATAACGTAATACGTTATAACGTCATCCCATATAACGTAATACGTTATAACGTCATACCATATAACCTATTTACGTTATAACGTCATACCATATAACGTATTACGTTATAACGTCATGCCATATAACGTAATACGCTATAACGTCATACCATATAACCTAATACGTTATAACGGTATTCCATATAACGGAATACGTTATAACGTCATCCCAAATAATGTAATGCGTTATAACGTCGTCCCAAATTACGTAATACGTTCTAACGTCATCCCATATAACGTAATACGGTATAACGTCATAACATATAAAATATTTACGTTATAACGTCATACCATATAACGTATTACGTTATAACGTCATGCCATATAACCTATTACGTTCTAACGTCATACCATATAACGTAATACGTTATAACGTTATACCATATAACCTATTACGTTATAACGTCATCCCATATAACGTTATTCGGTATAACATCATACCATATAACCTATTTACGTTATAACGTCATACCATATAACGTATTACGATATAACGTCATCCCATATAACGTAATACGTTATAACGTCATCCCATATAACGTAGTAAGTTATAACGTCATTGCATATAACGCAATACGTTATAACGTCGTCCCACATAACGTAATACGTTATAACGTCATCCCATATTACGTAATGCGTTATAACGTCATCCCATATAACGTAATACGGTATAACGTCATACCATATAACCTATTTACGTTATAACCTCATACCATATAACGTATTACGTTAAAACGTCATACCATAAAACCTATTACGTTATAACGTCATACCATATAACGTAATACGTTATAACGTTATACCATATAACCTATTACGTTCTAACGTCATACCATATAACGTAATACGTTATAACGTTATACCATATAACCTATTACGTTATAACGTCATCCCATATAACGTAATACGGTATAACGTCATACCATATAACCTATTTACGTTATAACGTCATACCATATAACGTATTACGTTAAAACGTCATACCATAAAACCTATTACGTTATAACGTCATACCATATAACGTAATACGGTATAACGTCATACCATATAACCTATTTACGTTATAACGTCATACCATATAACGTATTACGTTAAAACGTCATACCATAAAACCTATTACGTTATAACGTCATCCCATATAACGTAATACGTTATAACGTCATCCCATATAACGTAATACGTTATTGCGTCATCCCATATAATGTAATGCGTTATAACGTCGTCCCAAATTACGTAATACGTTCTAACGTCATCCCATATAACGTAATACGGTATAACGACATAACATATAAAATATTTACGTTATAACGTCATACCATATAACGTATTACGTTATAACGTCATGCCATATACCGTAATACGTTATAGCGTCATACCATATAACCTAATACGTTATAACGGTATTCCATATAACGTAATACGTTATAACGTCATCCCATATAACGTAATACGTTATAACGTCATACCATATAACCTATTTACGTTATAACGTCATACCATATAACGTTATTCGGTATAACATCATACCATATAACCTATTTGCGTTATAACGTCATACCATATAACGTATTACGTTATAACGTCATGCCATATAACGTAATACGCTATAACGCCATACCATATAACCTAATACGTTATAACGGTATTCCATATAACGGAATACGTTATAACGTCATCCCATATAACGTAATGCGTTATAACGTCATCCCATATTACGTAATGCGTTATAACGTCATACCATATAACGTAATACGTTATAACGTCATCCGATATAACGTAATGCGTTATAACGTCGTCCCATATTACGTAGTACGTTATAACGTCATCCCATATAACGTAATACGGTATAACGTCATACCATATAACCTATTTACGTTATAACGTCATACCATATAACGTATTACGTTATAACGTCATACCATATAACCTATTACGTTATAACGTCATACCATATACCGTAATACGTTATAGCGTCATACCATATAACCTAATACGTTATAACGGTATTCCATATAACGTAATACGTTATAACGTCATCCCATATAACGTAATGCGTTATAACGTCATCCCATATAACGTAATACGTTATAACGTCATCCCATATATCGTAATACGTTATAACGTCATCCCATATAACGCAATACGTTATAACTTCGTCCCATATAACGTAATACGGTATAACGTCATACCATATAACCTATTTACGTTATAACGTCATACCATATAACGTATTACGTTAAAACGTCATACCATAAAACCTATTACGTTATAACGTCATACCATATAACGTAATACGGTATAACGTCATACCATATAACCTATTTACGTTATAACGTCATACCATATAACGTATTACGTTAAAACGTCATACCATAAAACCTATTACGTTATAACGTCATCCCATATAACGTAATACGTTATAACGTCATCCCATATAACGTAATACGTTATAACGTTATACCATATAACCTATTACGTTCTAACGTCATACCATATAACGTAATACGTTATAACGTTATACCATATAACCTATTACGTTATAACGTCATCCCATATAACGTAATACGGTATAACGTCATACCATATAAGCTATTTACGTTATAACGTCATACCATATAACGTATTACGTTAAAACATCATACCATAAAACCTATTACGTTATAACGTCATACCATATAACGTAATACGGTATAACGTCATACCATATAACCTATTTACGTTATAACGTCATACCATATAACGTATTACGTTAAAACGTCATACCATAAAACCTATTACGTTATAACGTCATCCCATATAACGTAATACGTTATAACGTCATCCCATATAACGTAATACGTTATTGCGTCATCCCATATAATGTAATGCGTTATAACGTCGTCCCAAATTACGCAATACGTTCTAACGTCATCCCATATAACGTAATACGGTATAACGACATAACATATAAAATATTTACGTTATAACGTCATACCATATAACGTATTACGTTATAACGTCATGCCATATACCGTAATACGTTATAGCGTCATACCATATAACCTAATACGTTATAACGGTATTCCATATAACGTAATACGTTATAACGTCATCCCATAAAACGTAATACGTTATAACGTCATACCATATAACCTATTTACGTTATAACGTCATACCATATAACGTTATTCGGTATAACATCATACCATATAACCTATTTACGTTATAACGTCATACCATATAACGTATTACGTTATAACGTCATGCCATATAACGTAATACGCTATAACGTCATACCATATAACCTAATACGTTATAACGGTATTCCATATAACGGAATACGTTATAACGTCATCCCATATAACGTAATGCGTTATAACGTCATCCCATATTACGTAATGCGTTATAACGTCATACCATATAACGTATTACGTTATAACGTCATGCCATATACCTTAATACGTTATAGCGTCATACCATATAACCTAATACGTTATAACGGTATTCCATATAACGTAATACGTTATAACGTCATCCCATATAACGTAATGCGTTATAACGTCATCCCATATTACGTAATGCGTTATAACGTCATACCATATAACGTAATACGTTATAACGTCATCCGATATAACGTAATGCGTTATAACGTCGTCCCATATTACGTAGTACGTTATAACGTCATCCCATATAACGTAATACGGTATAACGTCATACCATATAACCTATTTACGTTATAACGTCATACCATATAACGTATTACGTTATAACGTCATACCATATAACCTATTACGTTATAACGTCATACCATATACCGTAATACGTTATAGCGTCATACCATATAACCTAATACGTTATAACGGTATTCCATATAACGTAATACGTTATAACGTCATCCCATATAACGTAATGCGTTATAACGTCATCCCATATAACGTAATACGTTATAACGTCATCCCATATAACGTAATACGTTATAACGTCATCCCATATAACGCAATACGTTATAACTTCGTCCCACATTACGTAATACGTTATAACGTCAGCCCATATTACGTAATACGGTATAACGTCATACCATGTAACCTATTTACGTTATAACGTCATACCATATAACGTAATTCGGTATAACGTCATACCATATAACGTATTACGTTATAACGTCATGCCACATAACGTAATACGTTATAAAGTCGCCCCATATTACGTAATGCGTTATAACGTCGTCCCATATTACGTAGTACGTTATAACGTCATCCCATATAACGTAATACGGTATAACGTCATACCATATAACCTATTTACGTTATAACGTCATACCATATAACGTATTACGTTATAACGTCATACCATATAACCTATTACGTTATAACGTCATACCATATACCGTAATACGTTATAGCGTCATTCCATATAACCTAATACGTTATAACGGTATTCCATATAACGTAATACGTTATAGCGTCATACCATATAACCTAATACGTTATAACGTCATCCCATATAACGTAATGCGTTATAACGTCATCCCATATTACGTAATGCGTTATAACGTCATACCATATAACGTAATACGTTATAACGTCATCCGATATAACGTAATGCGTTATAACGTCGTCCCATATTACGTAGTACGTTATAACGTCATCCCATATAACGTAATACGGTATAACGTCATACCATATAACCTATTTACGTTATAACGTCATACCATATAACGTATTACGTTATAACGTCATACCATATAACCTATTACGTTATAACGTCATACCATATAACGTAATACGTTATAACGTTATACCATATAACCTATTACGTTATAACGTCATCCCATATAACGTTATTCGGTATAACATCATACCATATAACCTATTTACGTTATAACGTCATACCATATAACGTATTACGTTATAACGTCATCCCATATAACGTAATACGTTATAACGTCATCCCATATAACGTAGTAAGTTATAACGTCATTGCATATAACGCAATACGTTATAACGTCGTCCCACATAACGTAATACGTTATAACGTCATCCCATATTACGTAATGCGTTATAACGTCATCCCATATAACGTAATACGGTATAACGTCATACCATATAACCTATTTACGTTATAACGTCATACCATATAACGTATTACGTTAAAACGTCATATCATAAAACCTATTACGTTATAACGTCATACCATATAACGTAATACGTTATAACGTTATACCATATAACCTATTACGTTCTAACGTCATACCATATAACGTAATACGTTATAACGTTATACCATATAACCTATTACGTTATAACGTCATCCCATATAACGTAATACGGTATAACCTCATACCATATAACCTATTTACGTTATAACGTCATACCATATAACGTATTACGTTAAAACGTCATACCATAAAACCTATTACGTTATAACGTCATACCATATAACGTAATACGGTATAACGTCATACCATATAACCTATTTACGTTATAACGTCATACCATATAACGTATTACGTTAAAACGTCATACCATAAAACCTATTACGTTATAACGTCATCCCATATAACGTAATACGTTATAACGTCATCCCATATAACGTAATACGTTATTGCGTCATCCCATATAATGTAATGCGTTATAACGTCGTCCCAAATTACGTAATACGTTCTAACGTCATCCCATATAACGTAATACGGTATAACGACATAACATATAAAATATTTACGTTATAACGTCATACCATATAACGTATTACGTTATAACGTCATGCCATATACCGTAATACGTTATAGCGTCATACCATATAACCTAATACGTTATAACGGTATTCCATATAACGTAATACGTTATAACGTCATCCCATATAACGTAATGCGTTATAACGTCATCCCATATAACGTAATACGTTATAACGTCATCCCATATAACGTAATACGTTATAACGTCATCCCATATAACGCAATACGTTATAACTTCGTCCCACATTACGTAATACGTTATAACGTCAGCCCATATTACGTAATACGGTATAACGTCATACCATGTAACCTATTTACGTTATAACGTCATACCATATAACGTAATTCGGTATAACGTCATACCATATAACGTATTACGTTATAACGTCATGCCACATAACGTAATACGTTATAAAGTCGCCCCATATTACGTAATACGTTATTACGTCATCCGATATAACGTAATGCGTTATAACGTCGTCCCATATTACGTAATACGTTATAACGTCATCCCATATAACGTAATACGGTATAACGTCATACCATATAACCTATTTACGTTATAACGTCATACCATATAACGTATTACGTTATAACGTCATACCATATAACCTATTACGTTATAACGTCATACCATATAACGTAATACGTTATAACGTTATACCATATGACCTATTACGTTATAACGTCATCCCATATAACGTAATACGTTATAACGTTATACCATATAACCTATTACGTTATAACGTCATCCCATATAACGTAATACGTTATAACGTCATCCCATATAACGTAATACGTTATAACGTCGTCCCACATAACGTAATACGTTATAACGTCATCCCATATTACGTAATGCGTTATAACGCCATCCCATATAACGTAATACGGTATAACGTCATACCATATAACCTAATACGTTATAACAGCATTCCATATAACTTAATACTTTATAACGTCATCCCATATAACGCAATACGTTATAACTTCGTCCCACATTACGTAATACGTTATAACGTCATCCCATATTACGTAATACGGTATAACGTCATACCATGTAACCTATTTACGTTATAACGTCATACCATATAACGTAATTCGGTATAACGTCATAACATATAACGTATTACGTTATAACGTCATGCCACATAACGTAATACGTTATAAAGTCGCCCCATATTACGTAATGCGTTATAACGTCATCCCATATAACGTAATACGGTGTAACGTCATACCATATAAACTATTTACGTTATAACGTCATACCATATAACGTAATTCGGTATAACATCATACCATATAACCTATTTACGTTATAACGTCATACCATATAACGTATTACGTTATAACGTCATGCCATATAACGTAATACGTTATAGCGTCATAACATATAACCTAATACGTTATAACAGCATTCCATATAACGGAATACTTTATAACGTCATCCCATATAACGTAATACGGTATAACGTCATACCATATAACCTATTTACGTTATAACGTCATACCATATAACGTAATGCGTTATAACGTCATCCCATATAACCTATTACGTTATAACGTCATCCCATATAACGTAATACGTTATAACGTCATCCGATATAACGTAATGCGTTATAACGTCGTCCCATATTACGTAGAACGTTACAACGTCATCCCATATAACGTAATACGGTATAACGTCATACCATATAACCTATTTACGTTATAACGTCATACCATATAACGTATTACGTTATAACGTCATACCATATAACCTATTACGTTATAACGTCATACCATATAACGTAATACGTTATAACGTCATCCCATATTACGTAATGCGTTATAACGTCATACCATATAACGTATTACGTTATAACGTCATGCCATATACCGTAATACGTTATAGCGTCATACCATATAACCTAATACGTTATAACGGTATTCCATATAACGTAATACGTTATAACGTCATCCCATATAACGTAATGCGTTATAACGTCATCCCATATAACGTAATACGTTATAACGTCATCCCATATAACGTAATACGTTATAACGTCATCCCATATAACGCAATACGTTATAACTTCGTCCCACATTACGTAATACGTTATAACGTCATCCCATATTACGTAATACGGTATAACGTCATACCATGTAACCTATTTACGTTATAACGTCATACCATATAACGTAATTCGGTATAACGTCATAACATATAACGTATTACGTTATAACGTCATGCCACATAACGTAATACGTTATAAAGTCGCCCCATATTACGTAATGCGTTATAACGTCATCCCATATAACGTAATACGGTATAACGTCATACCATATAACCTATTTACGTTATAACGTCATACCATATAACGTATTACGTTATAACGTCATACCATATAACCTATTACGTTATAACGTCATACCATATAACGTAATACGTTATAACGTTATACCATATGACCTATTACGTTATAACGTCATCCCATATAACGTAATACGTTATAACGTTATACCATATAACCTATTACGTTATAACGTCATCCCATATAACGTAATACGTTATAACGTCATCCCATATAACGTAATACGTTATAACGTCATCCCATATAACGTAATACGGTATAACGTCATACCATATAACCTACTTACGTTATAACGTCATACCATATAACGTATTACGTTATAACGTCATTCCATATAACCTATTACGTTATAACGTCATACCGTATAACGTAATACGTTATAACGTTATACCATATAACGCAATACGTTATAACGTCGTCCCATATAACGTAATACGTTATAACGTCATCCCATATAACGTAGTACGTTATAACGTCATCCCATATAACGCAATACGTTATTCCGTCGTCCCGCATAACGTAATACGTTATAACGTCATCCCATATAACGTAATACGTTATAACGTCATACCATATAACCTATTTACGTTATAACGTCATACCATATAACGTATTACGTTATAACGTCATGCCATATAACGTAATACGCTATAACGTCATACCATATAACCTAATACGTTATAACGGTATTCCATATAACGGAATACGTTATAACGTCATCCCATATAATGTAATGCGTTATAACGTCGTCCCAAATTACGTAATACGTTCTAACGTCATCCCATATAACGTAATACGGTATAACGTCATAACATATAAAATATTTACGTTATAACGTCATACCATATAACGTATTACGTTATAACGTCATGCCATATAACCTATTACGTTCTAACGTCATACCATATAACGTAATACGTTATAACGTTATACCATATAACCTATTACGTTATAACGTCATCCCATATAACGTTATTCGGTATAACATCATACCATATAACCTATTTACGTTATAACGTCATACCATATAACGTATTACGATATAACGTCATCCCATATAACGTAATACGTTATAACGTCATCCCATATAACGTAGTAAGTTATAACGTCATTGCATATAACGCAATACGTTATAACGTCGTCCCACATAACGTAATACGTTATAACGTCATCCCATATTACGTAATGCGTTATAACGTCATCCCATATAACGTAATACGGTATAACGTCATACCATATAACCTATTTACGTTATAACCTCATACCATATAACGTATTACGTTAAAACGTCATACCATAAAACCTATTACGTTATAACGTCATACCATATAACGTAATACGTTATAACGTTATACCATATAACCTATTACGTTCTAACGTCATACCATATAACGTAATACGTTATAACGTTATACCATATAACCTATTACGTTATAACGTCATCCCATATAACGTAATACGGTATAACGTCATACCATATAACCTATTTACGTTATAACGTCATACCATATAACGTATTACGTTAAAACGTCATACCATAAAACCTATTACGTTATAACGTCATACCATATAACGTAATACGGTATAACGTCATACCATATAACCTATTTACGTTATAACGTCATACCATATAACGTATTACGTTAAAACGTCATACCATAAAACCTATTACGTTATAACGTCATCCCATATAACGTAATACGTTATAACGTCATCCCATATAACGTAATACGTTATTGCGTCATCCCATATGATGTAATGCGTTATAACGTCGTCCCAAATTACGTAATACGTTCTAACGTCATCCCATATAACGTAATACGGTATAACGACATAACATATAAAATATTTACGTTATAACGTCATACCATATAACGTATTACGTTATAACGTCATGCCATATACCGTAATACGTTATAGCGTCATACCATATAACCTAATACGTTATAACGGTATTCCATATAACGTAATACGTTATAACGTCATCCCATATAACGTAATACGTTATAACGTCATACCATATAACCTATTTACGTTATAACGTCATACCATATAACGTTATTCGGTATAACATCATACCATATAACCTATTTGCGTTATAACGTCATACCATATAACGTATTACGTTATAACGTCATGCCATATAACGTAATACGCTATAACGTCATACCATATAACCTAATACGTTATAACGGTATTCCATATAACGGAATACGTTATAACGTCATCCCATATAACGTAATGCGTTATAACGTCATCCCATATTACGTAATGCGTTATAACGTCATACCATATAACGTATTACGTTATAACGTCATGCCATATACCTTAATACGTTATAGCGTCATACCATATAACCTAATACGTTATAACGGTATTCCATATAACGTAATACGTTATAACGTCATCCCATATAACGTAATGCGTTATAACGTCATCCCATATTACGTAATGCGTTATAACGTCATACCATATAACGTAATACGTTATAACGTCATCCGATATAACGTAATGCGTTATAACGTCGTCCCATATTACGTAGTACGTTATAACGTCATCCCATATAACGTAATACGGTATAACGTCATACCATATAACCTATTTACGTTATAACGTCATACCATATAACGTATTACGTTATAACGTCATACCATATAACCTATTACGTTATAACGTCATACCATATACCGTAATACGTTATAGCGTCATACCATATAACCTAATACGTTATAACGGTATTCCATATAACGTAATACGTTATAACGTCATCCCATATAACGTAATGCGTTATAACGTCATCCCATATAACGTAATACGTTATAACGTCATCCCATATAACGTAATACGTTATAACGTCATCCCATATAACGCAATACGTTATAACTTCGTCCCATATAACGTAATACGGTATAACGTCATACCATATAACCTATTTACGTTATAACGTCATACCATATAACGTATTACGTTAAAACGTCATACCATAAAACCTATTACGTTATAACGTCATACCATATAACGTAATACGGTATAACGTCATACCATATAACCTATTTACGTTATAACGTCATACCATATAACGTATTACGTTAAAACGTCATACCATAAAACCTATTACGTTATAACGTCATCCCATATAACGTAATACGTTATAACGTCATCCCATATAACGTAATACGTTATAACGTTATACCATATAACCTATTACGTTCTAACGTCATACCATATAACGTAATACGTTATAACGTTATACCATACAACCTATTACGTTATAACGTCATCCCATATAACGTAATACGGTATAACGTCATACCATATAAGCTATTTACGTTATAACGTCATACCATATAACGTATTACGTTAAAACGTCATACCATAAAACCTATTACGTTATAACGTCATACCATATAACGTAATACGGTATAACGTCATACCATATAACCTATTTACGTTATAACGTCATACCATATAACGTATTACGTTAAAACGTCATACCATAAAACCTATTACGTTATAACGTCATCCCATATAACGTAATACGTTATAACGTCATCCCATATAACGTAATACGTTATTGCGTCATCCCATATAATGTAATGCGTTATAACGTCGTCCCAAATTACGTAATACGTTCTAACGTCATCCCATATAACGTAATACGGTATAACGACATAACATATAAAATATTTACGTTATAACGTCATACCATATAACGTATTACGTTATAACGTCATGCCATATACCGTAATACGTTATAGCGTCATACCATATAACCTAATACGTTATAACGGTATTCCATATAACGTAATACGTTATAACGTCATCCCATATAACGTAATACGTTATAACGTCATACCATATAACCTATTTACGTTATAACGTCATACCATATAACGTTATTCGGTATAACATCATACCATATAACCTATTTACGTTATAACGTCATACCATATAACGTATTACGTTATAACGTCATGCCATATAACGTAATACGCTATAACGTCATACCATATAACCTAATACGTTATAACGGTATTCCATATAACGGAATACGTTATAACGTCATCCCATATAACGTAATGCGTTATAACGTCATCCCATATTACGTAATGCGTTATAACGTCATACCATATAACGTATTACGTTATAACGTCATGCCATATACCTTAATACGTTATAGCGTCATACCATATAACCTAATACGTTATAACGGTATTCCATATAACGTAATACGTTATAACGTCATCCCATATAACGTAATGCGTTATAACGTCATCCCATATTACGTAATGCGTTATAACGTCATACCATATAACGTAATACGTTATAACGTCATCCGATATAACGTAATGCGTTATAACGTCGTCCCATATTACGTAGTACGTTATAACGTCATCCCATATAACGTAATACGGTATAACGTCATACCATATAACCTATTTACGTTATAACGTCATACCATATAACGTATTACGTTATAACGTCATACCATATAACCTATTACGTTATAACGTCATACCATATACCGTAATACGTTATAGCGTCATACCATATAACCTAATACGTTATAACGGTATTCCATATAACGTAATACGTTATAACGTCATCCCATATAACGTAATGCGTTATAACGTCATCCCATATAACGTAATACGTTATAACGTCATCCCATATAACGTAATACGTTATAACGTCATCCCATATAACGCAATACGTTATAACTTCGTCCCACATTACGTAATACGTTATAACGTCAGCCCATATTACGTAATACGGTATAACGTCATACCATGTAACCTATTTACGTTATAACGTCATACCATATAACGTAATTCGGTATAACGTCATACCATATAACGTATTACGTTATAACGTCATGCCACATAACGTAATACGTTATAAAGTCGCCCCATATTACGTAATGCGTTATAACGTCGTCCCATATTACGTAGTACGTTATAACGTCATCCCATATAACGTAATACGGTATAACGTCATACCATATAACCTATTTACGTTATAACGTCATACCATATAACGTATTACGTTAAAACGTCATACCATAAAACCTATTACGTTATAACGTCATACCATATAACGTAATACGGTATAACGTCATACCATATAACCTATTTACGTTATAACGTCATACCATATAACGTATTACGTTAAAACGTCATACCATAAAACCTATTACGTTATAACGTCATCCCATATAACGTAATACGTTATAACGTCATCCCATATAACGTAATACGTTATTGCGTCATCCCATATGATGTAATGCGTTATAACGTCGTCCCAAATTACGTAATACGTTCTAACGTCATCCCATATAACGTAATACGGTATAACGACATAACATATAAAATATTTACGTTATAACGTCATACCATATAACGTATTACGTTATAACGTCATGCCATATACCGTAATACGTTATAGCGTCATACCATATAACCTAATACGTTATAACGGTATTCCATATAACGTAATACGTTATAACGTCATCCCATATAACGTAATACGTTATAACGTCATACCATATAACCTATTTACGTTATAACGTCATACCATATAACGTTATTCGGTATAACATCATACCATATAACCTATTTGCGTTATAACGTCATACCATATAACGTATTACGTTATAACGTCATGCCATATAACGTAATACGCTATAACGTCATACCATATAACCTAATACGTTATAACGGTATTCCATATAACGGAATACGTTATAACGTCATCCCATATAACGTAATGCGTTATAACGTCATCCCATATTACGTAATGCGTTATAACGTCATACCATATAACGTATTACGTTATAACGTCATGCCATATACCTTAATACGTTATAGCGTCATACCATATAACCTAATACGTTATAACGGTATTCCATATAACGTAATACGTTATAACGTCATCCCATATAACGTAATGCGTTATAACGTCATCCCATATTACGTAATGCGTTATAACGTCATACCATATAACGTAATACGTTATAACGTCATCCGATATAACGTAATGCGTTATAACGTCGTCCCATATTACGTAGTACGTTATAACGTCATCCCATATAACGTAATACGGTATAACGTCATACCATATAACCTATTTACGTTATAACGTCATACCATATAACGTATTACGTTATAACGTCATACCATATAACCTATTACGTTATAACGTCATACCATATACCGTAATACGTTATAGCGTCATACCATATAACCTAATACGTTATAACGGTATTCCATATAACGTAATACGTTATAACGTCATCCCATATAACGTAATGCGTTATAACGTCATCCCATATAACGTAATACGTTATAACGTCATCCCATATAACGTAATACGTTATAACGTCATCCCATATAACGCAATACGTTATAACTTCGTCCCATATAACGTAATACGGTATAACGTCATACCATATAACCTATTTACGTTATAACGTCATACCATATAACGTATTACGTTAAAACGTCATACCATAAAACCTATTACGTTATAACGTCATACCATATAACGTAATACGGTATAACGTCATACCATATAACCTATTTACGTTATAACGTCATACCATATAACGTATTACGTTAAAACGTCATACCATAAAACCTATTACGTTATAACGTCATCCCATATAACGTAATACGTTATAACGTCATCCCATATAACGTAATACGTTATAACGTTATACCATATAACCTATTACGTTCTAACGTCATACCATATAACGTAATACGTTATAACGTTATACCATACAACCTATTACGTTATAACGTCATCCCATATAACGTAATACGGTATAACGTCATACCATATAAGCTATTTACGTTATAACGTCATACCATATAACGTATTACGTTAAAACGTCATACCATAAAACCTATTACGTTATAACGTCATACCATATAACGTAATACGGTATAACGTCATACCATATAACCTATTTACGTTATAACGTCATACCATATAACGTATTACGTTAAAACGTCATACCATAAAACCTATTACGTTATAACGTCATCCCATATAACGTAATACGTTATAACGTCATCCCATATAACGTAATACGTTATTGCGTCATCCCATATAATGTAATGCGTTATAACGTCGTCCCAAATTACGTAATACGTTCTAACGTCATCCCATATAACGTAATACGGTATAACGACATAACATATAAAATATTTACGTTATAACGTCATACCATATAACGTATTACGTTATAACGTCATGCCATATACCGTAATACGTTATAGCGTCATACCATATAACCTAATACGTTATAACGGTATTCCATATAACGTAATACGTTATAACGTCATCCCATATAACGTAATACGTTATAACGTCATACCATATAACCTATTTACGTTATAACGTCATACCATATAACGTTATTCGGTATAACATCATACCATATAACCTATTTACGTTATAACGTCATACCATATAACGTATTACGTTATAACGTCATGCCATATAACGTAATACGCTATAACGTCATACCATATAACCTAATACGTTATAACGGTATTCCATATAACGGAATACGTTATAACGTCATCCCATATAACGTAATGCGTTATAACGTCATCCCATATTACGTAATGCGTTATAACGTCATATCATATAACGTATTACGTTATAACGTCATGCCATATACCTTAATACGTTATAGCGTCATACCATATAACCTAATACGTTATAACGGTATTCCATATAACGTAATACGTTATAACGTCATCCCATATAACGTAATGCGTTATAACGTCATCCCATATTACGTAATGCGTTATAACGTCATACCATATAACGTAATACGTTATAACGTCATCCGATATAACGTAATGCGTTATAACGTCGTCCCATATTACGTAGTACGTTATAACGTCATCCCATATAACGTAATACGGTATAACGTCATACCATATAACCTATTTACGTTATAACGTCATACCATATAACGTATTACGTTATAACGTCATACCATATAACCTATTACGTTATAACGTCATACCATATACCGTAATACGTTATAGCGTCATACCATATAACCTAATACGTTATAACGGTATTCCATATAACGTAATACGTTATAACGTCATCCCATATAACGTAATGCGTTATAACGTCATCCCATATAACGTAATACGTTATAACGTCATCCCATATAACGTAATACGTTATAACGTCATCCCATATAACGCAATACGTTATAACTTCGTCCCACATTACGTAATACGTTATAACGTCAGCCCATATTACGTAATACGGTATAACGTCATACCATGTAACCTATTTACGTTATAACGTCATACCATATAACGTAATTCGGTATAACGTCATACCATATAACGTATTACGTTATAACGTCATGCCACATAACGTAATACGTTATAAAGTCGCCCCATATTACGTAATGCGTTATAACGTCGTCCCATATTACGTAGTACGTTATAACGTCATCCCATATAACGTAATACGGTATAACGTCATACCATATAACCTATTTACGTTATAACGTCATACCATATAACGTATTACGTTATAACGTCATACCATATAACCTATTACGTTATAACGTCATACCATATACCGTAATACGTTATAGCGTCATTCCATATAACCTAATACGTTATAACGGTATTCCATATAACGTAATACGTTATAGCGTCATACCATATAACCTAATACGTTATAACGTCATCCCATATAACGTAATGCGTTATAACGTCATCCCATATTACGTAATGCGTTATAACGTCATACCATATAACGTAATACGTTATAACGTCATCCGATATAACGTAATGCGTTATAACGTCGTCCCATATTACGTAGTACGTTATAACGTCATCCCATATAACGTAATACGGTATAACGTCATACCATATAACCTATTTACGTTATAACGTCATACCATATAACGTATTACGTTATAACGTCATACCATATAACCTATTACGTTATAACGTCATACCATATAACGTAATACGTTATAACGTTATACCATATAACCTATTACGTTATAACGTCATCCCATATAACGTTATTCGGTATAACATCATACCATATAACCTATTTACGTTATAACGTCATACCATATAACGTATTACGTTATAACGTCATCCCATATAACGTAATACGTTATAACGTCATCCCATATAACGTAGTAAGTTATAACGTCATTGCATATAACGCAATACGTTATAACGTCGTCCCACATAACGTAATACGTTATAACGTCATCCCATATTACGTAATGCGTTATAACGTCATCCCATATAACGTAATACGGTATAACGTCATACCATATAACCTATTTACGTTATAACGTCATACCATATAACGTATTACGTTAAAACGTCATACCATAAAACCTATTACGTTATAACGTCATACCATATAACGTAATACGTTATAACGTTATACCATATAACCTATTACGTTCTAACGTCATACCATATAACGTAATACGTTATAACGTTATACCATATAACCTATTACGTTATAACGTCATCCCATATAACGTAATACGGTATAACCTCATACCATATAACCTATTTACGTTATAACGTCATACCATATAACGTATTACGTTAAAACGTCATACCATAAAACCTATTACGTTATAACGTCATACCATATAACGTAATACGGTATAACGTCATACCATATAACCTATTTACGTTATAACGTCATACCATATAACGTATTACGTTAAAACGTCATACCATAAAACCTATTACGTTATAACGTCATCCCATATAACGTAATACGTTATAACGTCATCCCATATAACGTAATACGTTATTGCGTCATCCCATATAATGTAATGCGTTATAACGTCGTCCCAAATTACGTAATACGTTCTAACGTCATCCCATATAACGTAATACGGTATAACGACATAACATATAAAATATTTACGTTATAACGTCATACCATATAACGTATTACGTTATAACGTCATGCCATATACCGTAATACGTTATAGCGTCATACCATATAACCTAATACGTTATAACGGTATTCCATATAACGTAATACGTTATAACGTCATCCCATATAACGTAATACGTTATAACGTCATACCATATAACCTATTTACGTTATAACGTCATACCATATACCGTTATTCGGTATAACATCATACCATATAACCTATTTACGTTATAACGTCATACCATATAACGTATTACGTTATAACGTCATGCCATATAACGTAATACGCTATAACGTCATACCATATAACCTAATACGTTATAACGGTATTCCATATAACGGAATACGTTATAACGTCATCCCATATAACGTAATGCGTTATAACGTCATCCCATATTACGTAATGCGTTATAACGTCATACCATATAACGTATTACGTTATAACGTCATGCCATATACCTTAATACGTTATAGCGTCATACCATATAACCTAATACGTTATAACGGTATTCCATATAACGTAATACGTTATAACGTCATCCCATATAACGTAATGCGTTATAACGTCATCCCATATTACGTAATGCGTTATAACGTCATACCATATAACGTAATACGGTATAACGTCATACCATATAACCTATTTACGTTATAACGTCATACCATATAACGTATTACGTTATAACGTCATACCATATAACCTATTACGTTATAACGTCATACCATATACCGTAATACGTTATAGCGTCATACCATATAACCTAATACGTTATAACGGTATTCCATATAACGTAATACGTTATAACGTCATCCCATATAACGTAATGCGTTATAACGTCATCCCATATAACGTAATACGTTATAACGTCATCCCATATAACGCAATACGTTATAACTTCGTCCCATATTACGTAATGCGTTATAACGTCATCCCATATAACGTAATACGGTGTAACGTCATACCATATAAACTATTTACGTTATAACGTCATACCATATAACGTATTACGTTATAACGTCATACCATATAAACTATTACGTTATAACGTCATACCATATAACGTAATACGTTATAACGTTATACCATATGACCTATTACGTTATAACGTCATCCCATATAACGTAATACGTTATAACGTCATACCATATAACCTATTTACGTTATAACGTCATACCATATAACGTTATTCGGTATAACATCATACCATATAACCTATTTTGGTTATAACGTCATACCATATAACCTAATACGTTATAACGGTATTCCATATAACGGAATACGTTATAACGTCATCCCATATAACGTAATGCGTTATAACGTCATCCCATATTACGTAATGCGTTATAACGCCATACCATATAACGTATTATGTTATAACGTCATGCCATATACCTTAATACGTTATAGCGTCATACCATATAACCTAATACGTTATAACGGTATTCCATATAACGTAATAAGTTATAACGTCATCCCATATAACGTAATGCGTTATAACGTCATCCCATATTACGTAATGCGTTATAACGTCATACCATATAACGTAATAAGTTATAACGTCATCCGATATAACGTAATGCGTTATAACGTCGTCCCATATTACGTAGTACGTTATAACGTCATCCCATATAACGTAATACGGTATAACGTCATACCATATAACCTATTTACGTTATAACGTCATACCATATAACGTATTACGTTATAACGTCATACCATATAACCTATTACGTTATAACGTCATACCATATACCGTAATACGTTATAGCGTCATACCATATAACCTAATACGTTATAACGGTATTCCATATAACGTAATACGTTATAACGTCATCCCATATAACGTAATGCGTTATAACGTCATCCCATATAACGTAATACGTTATAACGTCATCCCATATAATGTAATACGTTATAACGTCATCCCATATAACGCAATACGTTATAACTTCGTCCCACATTACGTAATACGTTATAACGTCAGCCCATATTACGTAATACGGTATAACGTCATACCATGTAACCTATTTACGTTATAACGTCATACCATATAACGTAATTCGGTATAACGTCATACCATATAACGTATTACGTTATAACGTCATGCCACATAACGTAATACGTTATAAAGTCGCCCCATATTACGTAATGCGTTATAATGTCATCCCATATAACGTAATACGGTGTAACGTCATACCATATAAACTATTTACGTTATAACGTCATACCATATAACGTAATTCGGTATAACATCATACCATATAACCTATTTACGTTATAACGTCATACCATATAACGTATTACGTTATAACGTCATGCCATATAACGTAATACGTTATAGCGTCATAACATATAACCTAATACGTTATAACAGCATTCCATATAACGGAATACTTTATAACGTCATCCCATATAACGTAATGCGTTATAACGTCATCCCATATAACCTATTACGTTATAACGTCATCCCATATAACGTAATACGTTATTACGTCATCCGATATAACGTAATGCGTTATAACGTCGTCCCATATTACGTAATACGTTATAACGTCATCCCATATAACGTAATACGGTATAACGTCATACCATATAACCTATTTACGTTATAACGTCATACCATATAACGTATTACGTTATAACGTCATACCATATAAACTATTACGTTATAACGTCATACCATATAACGTAATACGTTATAACGTTATACCATATGACCTATTACGTAATAACGTCATCCCATATAACGTAATACGTTATAACGTTATACCATATAACCTATTACGTTATAACGTCATCCCATATAACGTAATACGTTATAACGTCATCCTATATAACGTAATACGTTATAACGTCATCCCATATAACGTAATACGGTATAACGTCATACCATATAACCTACTTACGTTATAACGTCATACCATATAACGTATTACGTTATAACGTCATACCATATAACCTATTACGTTATAACGTCATACCATATAACGTAATACGTTATAACGTTATACCATATAACGCAATACGTTATAACGTCGTCCCATATAACGTAATACGTTATAACGTCATCCCATATAACGTAGTACGTTATAACGTCATCCCATATAACGCAATACGTTATTCCGTCGTCCCGCATAACGTAATACGTTATAACGTCATCCCATATAACGTAATACGTTATAACGTCATTGCATATAACGCAATACGTTATAACGTCGTCCCATATAACGTAATACGTTATAACGTCATCCCATATAACGTAATACGGTATAACGTCATACCATATAACCTACTTACGTTATAACGTCATACCATATAACGTATTACGTTATAACGTCATACCATATAACCTATTACGTTCTAACGTCATACCATATAACGTAATACGTTATAACGTTATACCATATAACCTATTACGTTATAACGTCATCCCATATAACGTTATTCGGCATAACATCATACCATATAACCTATTTACGTTATAACGTCATACCATATAACGTATTACGTTATAACGTCATCCCATATAACGTAATACGTTATAACGTCATCCCATATAACGTAATAAGTTATAACGTCATTGCATATAACGCAATACGTTATAACGTCGTCCCACATAACGTAATACGTTATAACGTCATCCGATATAACGTAATGCGTTATAACGTCGTCCCATATTACGTAGTACGTTATAACGTCATCCCATATAACGTAATACGGTATAACGTCATACCATATAACCTATTTACGTTATAACGTCATACCATATAACGTATTACGTTATAACGTCATACCATATAACCTATTACGTTATAACGTCATACCATATACCGTAATACGTTATAGCGTCATACCATATAACCTAATACGTTATAACGGTATTCCATATAACGTAATACGTTATAACGTCATCCCATATAACGTAATGCGTTATAACGTCATCCCATATAACGTAATACGTTATAACGTCATCCCATATAACGTAATACGTTATAACGTCATCCCATATAACGCAATACGTTATAACTTCGTCCCATATAACGTAATACGGTATAACGTCATACCATATAACCTATTTACGTTATAACGTCATACCATATAACGTATTGCGTTAAAACGTCATACCATAAAACCTATTACGTTATAACGTCATACCATATAACGTAATACGGTATAACGTCATACCATATAACCTATTTACGTTATAACGTCATACCATATAACGTATTACGTTAAAACGTCATACCATAAAACCTATTACGTTATAACGTCATCCCATATAACGTAATACGTTATAACGTCATCCCATATAACGTAATACGTTATAACGTTATACCATATAACCTATTAAGTTCTAACGTCATACCATATAACGTAATACGTTATAACGTTATACCATATAACCTATTACGTTATAACGTCATCCCATATAACGTAATACGGTATAACGTCATACCATATAACCTATTTACGTTATAACGTCATACCATATAACGTATTGCGTTAAAACGTCATACCATAAAACCTATTACGTTATAACGTCATACCATATAACGTAATACGGTATAACGTCATACCATATAACCTATTTACGTTATAACGTCATACCACATAACGTATTACGTTAAAACGTCATACCATAAAACCTATTACGTTATAACGTCATCCCATATAACGTAATACGTTATAACGTCATCCCATATAACGTAATACGTTATTGCGTCATCCCATATAATGTAATGCGTTATAACGTCGTCCCAAATTACGTAATACGTTCTAACGTCATCCCATATAACGTAATACGGTATAACGACATAACATATAAAATATTTACGTTATAACGTCATACCATATAACGTATTACGTTATAACGTCATGCCATATACCGTAATACGTTATAGCGTCATACCATATAACCTAATACGTTATAACGGTATTCCATATAACGTAATACGTTATAACGTCATCCCATATAACGTAATACGTTATAACGTCATACCATATAACCTATTTACGTTATAACGTCATACCATACAACGTTATTCGGTATAACATCATACCATATAACCTATTTACGTTATAACGTCATACCATATAACGTATTTCGTTATAACGTCATGCCATATAACGTAATACGCTATAACGTCATACCATATAACCTAATACGTTATAACGGTATTCCATATAACGGAATACGTTATAACGTCATCCCATATAACGTAATGCGTTATAACGTCATCCCATATTACGTAATGCGTTATAACGTCATACCATATAACGTATTACGTTATAACGTCATGCCATATACCTTAATACGTTATAGCGTCATACCATATAACCTAATACGTTATAACGGTATTCCATATAACGTAATACGTTATAACGTCATCCCATATAACGTAATGCGTTATAACGTCATCCCATATTACGTAATGCGTTATAACGTCATACCATATAACGTAATACGTTATAACGTCATCCGATATAACGTAATGCGTTATAACGTCGTCCCATATTACGTAGTACGTTATAACGTCATCCCATATAACGTAATACGGTATAACGTCATACCATATAACCTATTTACGTTATAACGTCATACCATATAACGTATTACGTTATAACGTCATACCATATAACCTATTACGTTATAACGTCATACCATATACCGTAATACGTTATAGCGTCATACCATATAACCTAATACGTTATAACGGTATTCCATATAACGTAATACGTTATAACGTCATCCCATATAACGTAATGCGTTATAACGTCATCCCATATAACGTAATACGTTATAACGTCATCCCATATAACGCAATACGTTATAACTTCGTCCCATATTACGTAATGCGTTATAACGTCATCCCATATAACGTAATACGGTGTAACGTCATACCATATAAACTATTTACGTTATAACGTCATACCATATAACGTAATTCGGTATAACATCATACCATATAACCTATTTACGTTATAACGTCATACCATATAACGTATTACGTTATAACGTCATGCCATATAACGTAATACGTTATAGCGTCATAACATATAACCTAATACGTTATAACAGCATTCCATATAACGGAATACTTTATAACGTCATCCCATATAACGTAATGCGTTATAACGTCATCCCATATAACCTATTACGTTATAACGTCATCCCATATAACGTAATACGTTATTACGTCATCCGATATAACGTAATGCGTTATAACGTCGTCCCATATTACGTAATACGTTATAACGTCATCCCATATAACGTAATACGGTATAACGTCATACCATATAACCTATTTACGTTATAACGTCATACCATATAACGTATTACGTTATAACGTCATACCATATAAACTATTACGTTATTACGTCATACCATATAACGTAATACGTTATAACGTTATACCATATGACCTATTACGTTATAACGTCATCCCATATAACGTAATACGTTATAACGTCATACCATATAACCTATTTACGTTATAACGTCATACCATATAACGTTATTCGGTATAACATCATACCATATAACCTATTTACGTTATAACGTCATACCATATAACCTAATACGTTATAACGGTATTCCATATAACGGAATACGTTATAACGTCATCCCATATAACGTAATGCGTTATAACGTCATCCCATATTACGTAATGCGTTATAACGCCATACCATATAACGTATTACGTTATAACGTCATGCCATATACCTTAATACGTTATAGCGTCATACCATATAACCTAATACGTTATAACGGTATTCCATATAACGTAATAAGTTATAACGTCATCCCATATAACGTAATGCGTTATAACGTCATCCCATATTACGTAATGCGTTATAACGTCATACCATATAACGTAATACGTTATAACGTCATCCGATATAACGTAATGCGTTATAACGTCGTCCCATATTACGTAGTACGTTATAACGTCATCCCATATAACGTAATACGGTATAACGTCATACCATATAACCTATTTACGTTATAACGTCATACCATATAACGTATTACGTTATAACGTCATACCATATAACCTATTACGTTATAACGTCATACCATATACCGTAATACGTTATAGCGTCATACCATATAACCTAATACGTTATAACGGTATTCCATATAACGTAATACGTTATAACGTCATCCCATATAACGTAATGCGTTATAACGTCATCCCATATAACGTAATACGTTATAACGTCATCCCATATAACGTAATACGTTATAACGTCATCCCATATAACGCAATACGTTATAACTTCGTCCCACATTACGTAATACGTTATAACGTCAGCCCATATTACGTAATACGGTATAACGTCATACCATGTAACCTATTTACGTTATAACGTCATACCATATAACGTAATTCGGTATAACGTCATACCATATAACGTATTACGTTATAACGTCATGCCACATAACGTAATACGTTATAAAGTCGCCCCATATTACGTAATGCGTTATAACGTCATCCCATATAACGTAATACGGTGTAACGTCATACCATATAAACTATTTACGTTATAACGTCATACCATATAACGTAATTCGGTATAACATCATACCATATAACCTATTTACGTTATAACGTCATACCATATAACGTATTACGTTATAACGTCATGCCATATAACGTAATACGTTATAGCGTCATAACATATAACCTAATACGTTATAACAGCATTCCATATAACGGAATACTTTATAACGTCATCCCATATAACGTAATGCGTTATAACGTCATCCCATATAACCTATTACGTTATAACGTCATCCCATATAACGTAATACGTTATTACGTCATCCGATATAACGTAATGCGTTATAACGTCGTCCCATATTACGTAATACGTTATAACGTCATCCCATATAACGTAATACGGTATAACGTCATACAATATAACCTATTTACGTTATAACGTCATACCATATAACGTATTACGTTATAACGTCATACCATATAAACTATTACGTTATAACGTCATACCATATAACGTAATACGTTATAACGTTATACCATATGACCTATTACGTTATAACGTCATCCCATATAACGTAATACGTTATAACGTTATACCATATAACCTATTACGTTATAACGTCATCCCATATAACGTAATACGTTATAACGTCATCCTATATAACGTAATACGTTATAACGTCATCCCATATAACGTAATACGGTATAACGTCATACCATATAACCTACTTACGTTATAACGTCATACCATATAACGTATTACGTTATAACGTCATACCATATAACCTATTACGTTATAACGTCATACCATATAACGTAATACGTTATAACGTTATACCATATAACGCAATACGTTATAACGTCGTCCCATATAACGTAATACGTTATAACGTCATCCCATATAACGTAGTACGTTATAACGTCATCCCATATAACGCAATACGTTATTCCGTCGTCCCGCATAACGTAATACGTTATAACGTCATCCCATATAACGTAATACGTTATAACGTCATTGCATATAACGCAATACGTTATAACGTCGTCCCATATAAGGTAATACGTTACAACGTCATCCCATATAACGTAATACGGTATAACGTCATACCATATAACCTACTTACGTTATAACGTCATACCATATAACGTATTACGTTATAACGTCATACCATATAACCTATTACGTTCTAACGTCATACCATATAACGTAATACGTTATAACGTTATACCATATAACCTATTACGTTATAACGTCATCCCATATAACGTTATTCGGCATAACATCATACCATATAACCTATTTACGTTATAACGTCATACCATATAACGTATTACGTTATAACGTCATCCCATATAACGTAATACGTTATAACGTCATCCCATATAACGTAATAAGTTATAACGTCATTGCATATAACGCAATACGTTATAACGTCGTCCCACATAACGTAATACGTTATAACGTCATCCGATATAACGTAATGCGTTATAACGTCGTCCCATATTACGTAGTACGTTATAACGTCATCCCATATAACGTAATACGGTATAACGTCATACCATATAACCTATTTACGTTATAACGTCATACCATATAACGTATTACGTTATAACGTCATACCATATAACCTATTACGTTATAACGTCATACCATATACCGTAATACGTTATAGCGTCATACCATATAACCTAATACGTTATAACGGTATTCCATATAACGTAATACGTTATAACGTCATCCCATATAACGTAATGCGTTATAACGTCATCCCATATAACGTAATACGTTATAACGTCATCCCATATAACGTAATACGTTATAACGTCATCCCATATAACGCAATACGTTATAACTTCGTCCCATATAACGTAATACGGTATAACGTCATCCCATATAACGTAATACGGTATAACGACATAACATATAAAATATTTACGTTATAACGTCATACCATATAACGTATTGCGTTAAAACGTCATACCATAAAACCTATTACGTTATAACGTCATACCATATAACGTATTACGTTATAACGTCATGCCATATACCGTAATACGTTATTACGTCATCCGATATAACGTAATGCGTTATAACGTCGTCCCATATTACGTAATACGTTATAACGTCATCCCATATAACGTAATACGGTATAACGTCATACCATATAACCTATTTACGTTATAACGTCATACCATATAACGTATTACGTTATAACGTCATACCATATAAACTATTACGTTATAACGTCATACCATATAACGTAATACGTTATAACGGTATTCCATATAACGTAATACGTTATAACGTCATCCCATATAACGTAATACGTTATAACGTCATACCATATAAACTATTTACGTTATAACGTCATACCATATAACGTTATTCGGTATAACATCATACCATATAACCTATTTACGTTATAACGTCATACCATATAACGTATTACGTTATAACGTCATGCCATATAACGTAATACGCTATAACGTCATACCATATAACCTAATACGTTATAACGGTATTCCGTATAACGGAATACGTTATAACGTCATCCCATATAACGTAATGCGTTATAACGTCATCCCATATTACGTAATGCGTTATAACGTCATACCATATAACGTATTACGTTATAACGTCATGCCATATACCTTAATACGTTATAGCGTCATACCATATAACCTAATACGTTATAACGGTATTCCATATAACGTAATACGTTATAACGTCATCCCATATAACGTAATGCGTTATAACGTCATCCCATATTACGTAATGCGTTATAACGTCATACCATATAACGTAATACGTTATAACGTCATCCGATATAACGTAATGCGTTATAACGTCGTCCCATATTACGAAGTACGTTATAACGTCATCCCATATAACGTAATGCGTTATAACGTCATCCCATATTACGTAATGCGTTATAACGTCATACCATATAACGTATTACGTTATAACGTCATGCCATATACCTTAATACGTTATAGCGTCATACCATATAACCTAATACGTTATAACGGTATTCCATATAACGTAATACGTTATAACGTCATCCCATATAACGTAATGCGTTATAACGTCATCCCATATTACGTAATGCGTTATAACGTCATACCATATAACGTAATACGTTATAACGTCATCCGATATAACGTAATGCGTTATAACGTCGTCCCATATTACGTAGTACGTTATAACGTCATCCCATATAACGTAATACGGTATAACGTCATACCATATAACCTATTTACGTTATAACGTCATACCATATAACGTATTACGTTATAACGTCATACCATATAACCTATTACGTTATAACGTCATACCATATACCGTAATACGTTATAGCGTCATACCATATAACCTAATACGTTATAACGGTATTCCATATAACGTAATACGTTATAACGTCATCCCATATAACGTAATGCGTTATAACGTCATCCCATATAACGTAATACGTTATAACGTCATCCCATATAACGCAATACGTTATAACTTCGTCCCATATTACGTAATGCGTTATAACGTCATCCCATATAACGTAATACGGTGTAACGTCATACCATATAAACTATTTACGTTATAACGTCATACCATATAACGTAATTCGGTATAACATCATACCATATAACCTATTTACGTTATAACGTCATACCATATAACGTATTACGTTATAACGTCATGCCATATAACGTAATACGTTATAGCGTCATAACATATAACCTAATACGTTATAACAGCATTCCATATAACGGAATACTTTATAACGTCATCCCATATAACGTAATGCGTTATAACGTCATCCCATATAACCTATTACGTTATAACGTCATCCCATATAACGTAATACGTTATTACGTCATCCGATATAACGTAATGCGTTATAACGTCGTCCCATATTACGTAATACGTTATAACGTCATCCCATATAACGTAATACGGTATAACGTCATACCATATAACCTATTTACGTTATAACGTCATACCATATAACGTATTACGTTATAACGTCATACCATATAAACTATTACGTTATAACGTCATACCATATAACGTAATACGTTATAACGTTATACCATATGACCTATTACGTTATAACGTCATCCCATATAACGTAATACGTTATAACGTCATACCATATAACCTATTTACGTTATAACGACATACCATATAACGTTATTCGGTATAACATCATACCATATAACCTATTTACGTTATAACGTCATACCATATAACCTAATACGTTATAACGGTATTCCATATAACGGAATACGTTATAACGTCATCCCATATAACGTAATGCGTTATAACGTCATCCCATATTACGTAATGCGTTATAACGCCATATCATATAACGTATTACGTTATAACGTCATGCCATATACCTTAATACGTTATAGCGTCATACCATATAACCTAATACGTTATAACGGTATTCCATATAACGTAATAAGTTATAACGTCATCCCATATAACGTAATGCGTTATAACGTCATCCCATATTACGTAATGCGTTATAACGTCATACCATATAACGTAATACGTTATAACGTCATCCGATATAACGTAATGCGTTATAACGTCGTCCCATATTACGTAGTACGTTATAACGTCATCCCATATAACGTAATACGGTATAACGTCATACCATATAACCTATTTACGTTATAACGTCATACCATATAACGTATTACGTTATAACGTCATACCATATAACCTATTACGTTATAACGTCATACCATATACCGTAATACGTTATAGCGTCATACCATATAACCTAATACGTTATAACGGTATTCCATATAACGTAATACGTTATAACGTCATCCCATATAACGTAATGCGTTATAACGTCATCCCATATAACGTAATACGTTATAACGTCATCCCATATAACGTAATACGTTATAACGTCATCCCATATAACGCAATACGTTATAACTTCGTCCCACATTACGTAATACGTTATAACGTCAGCCCATATTACGTAATACGGTATAACGTCATACCATGTAACCTATTTACGTTATAACGTCATACCATATAACGTAATTCGGTATAACGTCATACCATATAACGTATTACGTTATAACGTCATGCCACATAACGTAATACGTTATAAAGTCGCCCCATATTACGTAATGCGTTATAACGTCATCCCATATAACGTAATACGGTGTAACGTCATACCATATAAACTATTTACGTTATAACGTCATACCATATAACGTAATTCGGTATAACATCATACCATATAACCTATTTACGTTATAACGTCATACCATATAACGTATTACGTTATAACGTCATGCCATATAACGTAATACGTTATAGCGTCATAACATATAACCTAATACGTTATAACAGCATTCCATATAACGGAATACTTTATAACGTCATCCCATATAACGTAATGCGTTATAACGTCATCCCATATAACCTATTACGTTATAACGTCATCCCATATAACGTAATACGTTATTACGTCATCCGATATAACGTAATGCGTTATAACGTCGTCCCATATTACGTAATACGTTATAACGTCATCCCATATAACGTAATACGGTATAACGTCATACCATATAACCTATTTACGTTATAACGTCATACCATATAACGTATTACGTTATAACGTCATACCATATAAACTATTACGTTATAACGTCATACCATATAACGTAATACGTTATAACGTTATACCATATGACCTATTACGTTATAACGTCATCCCATATAACGTAATACGTTATAACGTTATACCATATAACCTATTACGTTATAACGTCATCCCATATAACGTAATACGTTATAACGTCATCCTATATAACGTAATACGTTATAACGTCATCCCATATAACGTAATACGGTATAACGTCATACCATATAACATACTTACGTTATAACGTCATACCATATAACGTATTACGTTATAACGTCATACCATATAACCTATTACGTTATAACGTCATACCATATAACGTAATACGTTATAACGTTATACCATATAACGCAATACGTTATAACGTCGTCCCATATAACGTAATACGTTATAACGTCATCCCATATAACGTAGTACGTTATAACGTCATCCCATATAACGCAATACGTTATTCCGTCGTCCCGCATAACGTAATACGTTATAACGTCATCCCATATAACGTAATACGTTATAACGTCATTGCATATAACGCAATACGTTATAACGTCGTCCCATATAACGTAATACGTTATAACGTCATCCCATATAACGTAATACGGTATAACGTCATACCATATAACCTACTTACGTTATAACGTCATACCATATAACGTATTACGTTATAACGTCATACCATATAACCTATTACGTTCTAACGTCATACCATATAACGTAATACGTTATAACGTTATACCATATAACCTATTACGTTATAACGTCATCCCATATAACGTTATTCGGCATAACATCATACCAAATAACCTATTTACGTTATAACGTCATACCATATAACGTATTACGTTATAACGTCATCCCATATAACGTAATACGTTATAACGTCATCCCATATAACGTAATAAGTTATAACGTCATTGCATATAACGCAATACGTTATAACGTCGTCCCACATAACGTAATACGTTATAACGTCATCCGATATAACGTAATGCGTTATAACGTCGTCCCATATTACGTAGTACGTTATAACGTCATCCCATATAACGTAATACGGTATAACGTCATACCATATAACCTATTTACGTTATAACGTCATACCATATAACGTATTACGTTATAACGTCATACCATATAACCTATTACGTTATAACGTCATACCATATACCGTAATACGTTATAGCGTCATACCATATAACCTAATACGTTATAACGGTATTCCATATAACGTAATACGTTATAACGTCATCCCATATAACGTAATGCGTTATAACGTCATCCCATATAACGTAATACGTTATAACGTCATCCCATATAACGTAATACGTTATAACGTCATCCCATATAACGCAATACGTTATAACTTCGTCCCATATAACGTAATACGGTATAACGTCATCCCATATAACGTAATACGGTATAACGACATAACATATAAAATATTTACGTTATAACGTCATACCATATAACGTATTGCGTTAAAACGTCATACCATAAAACCTATTACGTTATAACGTCATACCATATAACGTAATACGGTATAACGTCATACCATATAACCTATTTACGTTATAACGTCATACCATATAACGTATTACGTTAAAACGTCATACCATAAAACCTATTACGTTATAACGTCATCCCATATAACGTAATACGTTATAACGTCATCCCATATAACGTAATACGTTATTGCGTCATCCCATATAATGTAATGCGTTATAACGTCGTCCCAAATTACGTAATACGTTCTAACATCATCCCATATAACGTAATACGGTATAACGACATAACATATAAAATATTTACGTTATAACGTCATACCATATAACGTATTACGTTATAACGTCATGCCATATACCGTAATACGTTATAGCGTCATACCATATAACCTAATACGTTATAACGGTATTCCATATAACGTAATACGTTATAACGTCATCCCATATAACGTAATACGTTATAACGTCATACCATATAACCTATTTACGTTATAACCTCATACCATATAACGTTATTCGGTATAACATCATACCATATAACCTATTTACGTTATAACGTCATACCATATAACGTATTACGTTATAACGTCATGCCATATAACGTAATACGCTATAACGTCATACCATATAACCTAATACGTTATAACGGTATTCCATATAACGGAATACGTTATAACGTCATCCCATATAACGTAATGCGTTATAACGTCATCCCATATTACGTAATGCGTTATAACGTCATACCATATAACGTATTACGTTATAACGTCATGCCATATACCTTAATACGTTATAGCGTCATACCATATAACCTAATACGTTATAACGGTATTCCATATAACGTAATACGTTATAACGTCATCCCATATAACGTAATGCGTTATAACGTCATCCCATATTACGTAATGCGTTATAACGTCATACCATATAACGTAATACGTTATAACGTCATCCGATATAACGTAATGCGTTATAACGTCGTCCCATATTACGTAGTACGTTATAACGTCATCCCATATAACGTAATACGGTATAACGTCATACCATATAACCTATTTACGTTATAACGTCATACCATATAACGTATTACGTTATAACGTCATACCATATAACCTATTACGTTATAACGTCATACCATATACCGTAATACGTTATAGCGTCATACCATATAACCTAATACGTTATAACGGTATTCCATATAACGTAATACGTTATAACGTCATCCCATATAACGTAATGCGTTATAACGTCATCCCATATAACGTAATACGTTATAACGTCATCCCATATAACGTAATACGTTATAACGTCATCCCATATAACGCAATACGTTATAACTTCGTCCCACATTACGTAATACGTTATAACGTCAGCCCATATTACGTAATACGGTACAACGTCATACCATGTAACCTATTTACGTTATAACGTCATACCATATAACGTAATTCGGTATAACGTCATACCATATAACGTATTACGTTATAACGTCATGCCACATAACGTAATACGTTATAAAGTCGCCCCATATTACGTAATGCGTTATAACGTCATCCCATATAACGTAATACGGTGTAACGTCATACCATATAAACTATTTACGTTATAACGTCATACCATATAACGTAATTCGGTATAACATCATACCATATAACCTATTTACGTTATAACGTCATACCATATAACGTATTACGTTATAACGTCATGCCATATAACGTAATACGTTATAGCGTCATAACATATAACCTAATACGTTATAACAGCATTCCATATAACGTAATACGTTATAACGTCATCCCATATAACGTAATGCGTTATAACGCCATCCCATATAACCTATTACGTTATAACGTCATCCCATATAACGTAATACGTTATTACGTCATCCGATATAACGTAATGCGTTATAACGTCGTCCCATATTACGTAATACGTTATAACGTCATCCCATATAACGTAATACGGTATAACGTCATACCATATAACCTATTTACGTTATAACGTCATACCATATAACGTATTACGTTATAACGTCATACCATATAAACTATTACGTTATAACGTCATACCATATAACGTAATACGTTATAACGTTATACCATATGACCTATTACGTTATAACGTCATCCCATATAACGTAATACGTTATAACGTCATACCATGTAACCTATTTACGTTATAACGTCATACCATATAACGTTATTCGGTATAACATCATACCATATAACCTATTTACGTTATAACGTCATACCATATAACGTATTACGTTATAACGTCATGCCATATAACGCAATACGCTATAACGTCATACCATATAACCTAATACGTTATAACGGTATTCCATATAACGGAATACGTTATAACGTCATCCCATATAACGTAATGCGTTATAACGTAATCCCATATTACGTAATGCGTTATAACGTCATACCATATAACGTATTACGTTATAACGTCATGCCATATACCTTAATACGTTATAGCGTCATACCATATAACCTAATACGTTATAACGGTATTCCATATAACGTAATACGTTATAACGTCATCCCATATAACGTAATGCGTTATAACGTCATCCCATATTACGTAATGCGTTATAACGTCATACCATATAACGTAATACGTTATAACGTTATACCATATGACCTATTACGTTATAACGTCATCCCATATAACGTAATACGTTATAACGTCATACCATGTAACCTATTTACGTTATAACGTCATACCATATAACGTTATTCGGTATAACATCATACCATATAACCTATTTACGTTATAACGTCATCCCATATAACGTAATGCGTTATAACGTCATCCCATATAACGTAATACGTTATAACGTCATCCCATATAACGTAATACGTTATAACGTCATCCCATATAACGCAATACGTTATAACTTCGTCCCACATTACGTAATACGTTATAACGTCAGCCCATATTACGTAATACGGTATAACGTCATACCATGTAACCTATTTACGTTATAACGTCATACCATATAACGTAATTCGGTATAACGTCATACCATATAACGTATTACGTTATAACGTCATGCCACATAACGTAATACGTTATAAAGTCGCCCCATATTACGTAATGCGTTATAACGTCGTCCCATATTACGTAGTACGTTATAACGTCATCCCATATAACGTAATACGGTATAACGTCATACCATATAACCTATTTACGTTATAACGTCATACCATATAACCTATTACGTTATAACGTCATACCATATAACCTATTACGTTATAACGTCATACCATATACCGTAATACGTTATAGCGTCATACCATATAACCTAATACGTTATAACGGTATTCCATATAACGTAATACGTTATAGCGTCATACCATATAACCTAATACGTTATAACGTCATCCCATATAACGTAATGCGTTATAACGTCATCCCATATTACGTAATGCGTTATAACGTCATACCATATAACGTAATACGTTATAACGTCATCCGATATAACGTAATGCGTTATAACGTCGTCCCATATTACGTAATGCGTTATAACGTCATCCCATATAACGTAATACGGTATAACGTCATACCATATAACCTATTTACGTTATAACGTCATACCATATAACGTATTACGTTAAAACGTCATACCATAAAACCTATTACGTTATAACGTCATACCATATAACGTAATACGTTATAACGTTATACCATATAACCTATTACGTTCTAACGTCATACCATATAACGTAATACGTTATAACGTTATACCATATAACCTATTACGTTATAACGTCATCCCATATAACGTAATACGGTATAACGTCATACCATATAACCTATTTACGTTATAACGTCATACCATATAACGTATTACGTTAAAACGTCAGACCATAAAACCTATTACGTTATAACGTCATACCATATAACGTAATACGGTATAACGTCATACCATATAACTTATTTACGTTATAACGTCATACCATATAACGTATTACGTTAAAACGTCATACCATAAAACCTATTACGTTATAACGTCATCCCATATAACGTAATACGTTATAACGTCATCCCATATAACGTAATACGTTATTGCGTCATCCCATATAATGTAATGCGTTATAACGTCGTCCCAAATTACGTAATACGTTCTAACGTCATCCCATATAACGTAATATGGTATAACGACATAACATATAAAATATTTACGTTATAACGTCATACCATATAACGTATTACGTTATAACGTCATGCCATATAATGTAATACGCTATAACGTCATACCATATAACCTAATACGTTATAACGGTATTCCATATAACGGAATACGTTATAACGTCATCCCATATAACGTAATGCGTTATAACGTCATCCCATATTACGTAATGCGTTATAACGTCATACCATATAACGTATTACGTTATAACGTCATGCCATATACCTTAATACGTTATAGCGTCATACCATATAACCTAATACGTTATAACGGTATTCCATATAACGTAATACGTTATAACGTCATCCCATATAACGTAATGCGTTATAACGTCATCCCATATTACGTAATGCGTTATAACGTCATACCATATAACGTAATACGTTATAACGTCATCCGATATAACGTAATGCGTTATAACGTCGTCCCATATTACGTAGTACGTTATAACGTCATCCCATATAACGTAATACGGTATAACGTCATACCATATAACGTAATGCGTTATAACGTCATCCCATATAACGTAATACGTTATAACGTCATCCCATATAACGTAATACGTTATAACGTCATCCCATATAACGCAATACGTTATAACTTCGTCCCACATTACGTAATACGTTATAACGTCAGCCCATATTACGTAATACGGTATAACGTCATACCATGTAACCTATTTACGTTATAACGTCATACCATATAACGTAATTCGGTATAACGTCATAGCATATAACGTATTACGTTATAACGTCATGCCACATAACGTAATACGTTATAAAGTCGCCCCATATTACGTAATGCGTTATAACGTCAACCCATATAACGTAATACGGTGTAACGTCATACCATATAAACTATTTACGTTATAACGTCATACCATATAACGTAATTCGGTATAACATCATACCATATAACCTATTTACGTTATAACGTCATACCATATAACGTATTACGTTATAACGTCATGCCATATAACGTAATACGTTATAGCGTCATAACATATAACCTAATACGTTATAACAGCATTCCATATAACGGAATACTTTATAACGTCATCCCATATAACGTAATGCGTTATAACGTCATCCCATATAACCTATTACGTTATAACGTCATCCCATATAACGTAATACGTTATTACGTCATCCGATATAACGTAATGCGTTATAACGTCGTCCCATATTACGTAATACGTTATAACGTCATCCCATATAACGTAATACGGTATAACGTCATACCATATAACCTATTTACGTTATAACGTCATACCATATAACCTATTACGTTATAACGTCATACCATATAACCTATTACGTTATAACGTCATACCATATACCGTAATACGTTATAGCGTCATACCATATAACCTAATACGTTATAACGGTATTCCATATAACGTAATACGTTATAGCGTCATACCATATAACCTAATACGTTATAACGTCATCCCATATAACGTAATGCGTTATAACGTCATCCCATATTACGTAATGCGTTATAACGTCATACCATATAACGTAATACGTTATAACGTCATCCGATATAACGTAATGCGTTATAACGTCGTCCCATATTACGTAATGCGTTATAACGTCATCCCATATAACGTAATACGGTATAACGTCATACCATATAACCTATTTACGTTATAACGTCATACCATATAACGTATTACGTTAAAACGTCATACCATAAAACCTATTACGTTATAACGTCATACCATATAACGTAATACGTTATAACGTTATACCATATAACCTATTACGTTCTAACGTCATACCATATAACGTAATACGTTATAACGTTATACCATATAACCTATTACGTTATAACGTCATCCCATATAACGTAATACGGTATAACGTCATACCATATAACCTATTTACGTTATAACGTCATACCATATAACGTATTACGTTAAAACGTCAGACCATAAAACCTATTACGTTATAACGTCATACCATATAACGTAATACGGTATAACGTCATACCATATAACTTATTTACGTTATAACGTCATACCATATAACGTATTACGTTAAAACGTCATACCATAAAACCTATTACGTTATAACGTCATCCCATATAACGTAATACGTTATAACGTCATCCCATATAACGTAATACGTTATTGCGTCATCCCATATAATGTAATGCGTTATAACGTCGTCCCAAATTACGTAATACGTTCTAACGTCATCCCATATAACGTAATATGGTATAACGACATAACATATAAAATATTTACGTTATAACGTCATACCATATAACGTATTACGTTATAACGTCATGCCATATAATGTAATACGCTATAACGTCATACCATATAACCTAATACGTTATAACGGTATTCCATATAACGGAATACGTTATAACGTCATCCCATATAACGTAATGCGTTATAACGTCATCCCATATTACGTAATGCGTTATAACGTCATACCATATAACGTATTACGTTATAACGTCATGCCATATACCTTAATACGTTATAGCGTCATACCATATAACCTAATACGTTATAACGGTATTCCATATAACGTAATACGTTATAACGTCATCCCATATAACGTAATGCGTTATAACGTCATCCCATATTACGTAATGCGTTATAACGTCATACCATATAACGTAATACGTTATAACGTCATCCGATATAACGTAATGCGTTATAACGTCGTCCCATATTACGTAGTACGTTATAACGTCATCCCATATAACGTAATACGGTATAACGTCATACCATATAACGTAATGCGTTATAACGTCATCCCATATAACGTAATACGTTATAACGTCATCCCATATAACGTAATACGTTATAACGTCATCCCATATAACGCAATACGTTATAACTTCGTCCCACATTACGTAATACGTTATAACGTCAGCCCATATTACGTAATACGGTATAACGTCATACCATGTAACCTATTTACGTTATAACGTCATACCATATAACGTAATTCGGTATAACGTCATAGCATATAACGTATTACGTTATAACGTCATGCCACATAACGTAATACGTTATAAAGTCGCCCCATATTACGTAATGCGTTATAACGTCAACCCATATAACGTAATACGGTGTAACGTCATACCATATAAACTATTTACGTTATAACGTCATACCATATAACGTAATTCGGTATAACATCATACCATATAACCTATTTACGTTATAACGTCATACCATATAACGTATTACGTTATAACGTCATGCCATATAACGTAATACGTTATAGCGTCATAACATATAACCTAATACGTTATAACAGCATTCCATATAACGGAATACTTTATAACGTCATCCCATATAACGTAATGCGTTATAACGTCATCCCATATAACCTATTACGTTATAACGTCATCCCATATAACGTAATACGTTATTACGTCATCCGATATAACGTAATGCGTTATAACGTCGTCCCATATTACGTAATACGTTATAACGTTATCCCATATAACGTAATACGGTATAACGTCATACCATATAACCTATTTACGTTATAACGTCATACCATATAACGTATTACGTTATAACGTCATACCATATAAACTATTACGTTATAACGTCATACCATATAACGTAATACGTTATAACGTTATACCATATGACCTATTACGTTATAACGTCATCCCATATAACGTAATACGTTATAACGTTATACCATATAACCTATTACGTTATAACGTCATCCCATATAACGTAATACGTTATAACTTCGTCCCACATTACGTAATACGTTATAACGTCAGCCCATATAACGTAATACGGTATAACGTCATACCATGTAACCTATTTACGTTATAACGTCATACCATATAACGTAATTCGGTATAACGTCATACCATATAACGTATTACGTTATAACGTCATGCCACATAACGTAATACGTTATAAAGTCGCCCCATATTACGTAATGCGTTATAACGTCATCCCATATAACGTAATACGGTGTAACGTCATACCATATAAACTATTTACTTTATAACGTCATACCATATAACGTAATTCGGTATAACATCATACCATATAACCTATTTACGTTATAACGTCATACCATATAACGTATTACGTTATAACGTCATGCCATATAACGTAATACGTTATAGCGTCATAACATATAACCTAATACGTTATAACAGCATTCCATATAACGGAATACTTTATAACGTCATCCCATATAACGTAATGCGTTATAACGTCATCCCATATAACCTATTACGTTATAACGTCATCCCATATAACGTAATACGTTATTACGTCATCCGATATAACGTAATGCGTTATAACGTCGTCCCATATTACGTAATACGTTATAACGTCATCCCATATAACGTAATACGGTATAACGTCATACCATATAACCTATTTACGTTATAACGTCATACCATATAACGTATTACGTTATAACGTCATACCATATAAACTATTACGTTATAACGTCATACCATATAACGTAATACGTTATAACGTTATACCATATGACCTATTACGTTATAACGTCATCCCATATAACGTAATACGTTATAACGTCATACCATATAACCTATTTACGTTATAACGTCATACCATATAACGTTATTCGGTATAACATCATACCATATAACCTATTTACGTTATAACGTCATACCATATAACGTATTACGTTATAACGTCATGCCATATAACGTAATGCGTTATAACGTCATTCCATATAACGTAATACGGTGTAACGTCATACCATATAAACTATTTACGTTATAACGTCATACCATATAACGTAATTCGGTATAACATCACACCATATAACCTATTTACGTTATAACGTCATACCATATAACGTATTACGTTATAACGTCATGCCATATAACGTAATACGTTATAGCGTCATAACATATAACCTAATACGTTATAACAGCATTCCATATAACGGAATACTTTATAACGTCATCCCATATAACGTAATGCGTTATAACGTCATCCCATATAACCTATTACGTTATAACGTCATCCCATATAACGTAATACGTTATTACGTCATCCGATATAACGTAATGCGTTATAACGTCGTCCCATATTACGTAATACGTTATAACGTCATCCCATATAACGTAATACGGTATAACGTCATACCATATAACCTATTTACGTTATAACGTCATACCATATAACGTATTACGTTATAACGTCATACCATATAAACTATTACGTTATAACGTCATACCATATAACGTAATACGTTATAACGTTATACCATATGACCTATTACGTTATAACGTCATCCCATATAACGTAATACGTTATAACGTCATACCATATAACCTATTTACGTTATAACGTCATACCATATAACGTTATTCGGTATAACATCATACCATATAACCTATTTACGTTATAACGTCATACCATATAACGTATTACGTTATAACGTCATGCCATATAACGTAATACGCTATAACGTCATACCATATAACCTAATACGTTATAACGGTATTCCATATAACGGAATACGTTATAACGTCATCCCATATAACGTAATGCGTTATAACGTCATCCCATATTACGTAATGCGTTATAACGTCATACCATATAACGTAATACGTTATAACGTCATCCGATATAACGTAATGCGTTATAACGTCGTCCCATATTACGTAGTACGTTATAACGTCATCCCATATAACGTAATACGGTATAACGTCATACCATATAACCTATTTACGTTATAACGTCATACCATATAGCGTATTACGTTATAACGTCATACCATATAACCTATTACGTTATAACGTCATACCATATACCGTAATACGTTATAGCGTCATACCATATAACCTAATACGTTATAACGGTATTCCATATAACGTAATACGTTATAACGTCATCCCATATAACGTAATGCGTTATAACGTCATCCCATATAACGTAATACGTTATAACGTCATCCCATATAACGTAATACGTTATAACGTCATCCCATATAACGCAATACGTTATAACTTCGTCCCACATTACGTAATACGTTATAACGTCAGCCCATATTACGTAATACGGTATAACGTCATACCATGTAACCTATTTACGTTATAACGTCATACCATATAACGTAATTCGGTATAACGTCATACCATATAACGTATTACGTTATAACGTCATGCCACATAACGTAATACGTTATAAAGTCGCCCCATATTACGTAATGCGTTATAACGTCATCCCATATAACGTAATACGGTGTAACGTCATACCATATAAACTATTTACGTTATAACGTCATACCATATAACGTAATTCGGTATAACATCATACCATATAACCTATTTACGTTATAACGTCATACCATATAACGTATTACGTTATAACGTCATGCCATATAACGTAATACGTTATAGCGTCATAACATATAACCTAATACGTTATAACAGCATTCCATATAACGGAATACTTTATAACGTCATCCCATATAACGTAATGCGTTATAACGTCATCCCATATAACCTATTACGTTATAACGTCATCCCATATAACGTAATACGTTATTACGTCATCCGATATAACGTAATGCGTTATAACGTCGTCCCATATTACGTAATACGTTATAACGTCATCCCATATAACGTAATACGGTATAACGTCATACCATATAACCTAATTACGTTATAACGTCATACCATATAACGTATTACGTTATAACGTCATACCATATAAACTATTACGTTATAACGTCATACCATATAACGTAATACGTTATAACGTTATACCATATGACCTATTACGTTATAACGTCATCCCATATAACGTAATACGTTATAACGTTATACCATATAACCTATTACGTTATAACGTCATCCCATATAACGTAATACGTTATAACGTCATCCTATATAACGTAATACGTTATAACGTCATCCCATATAACGTAATACGGTATAACGTCACACCATATAACCTACTTACGTTATAACGTCATACCATATAACGTATTACGTTATAACGTCATACCATATAACCTATTACGTTATAACGTCATACCATATAACGTAATACGTTATAACGTTATACCATATAACGCAATACGTTATAACGTCATCCCATATAACGTAATACGTTATAACGTCATACCATATAACCTATTTACGTTATAACGTCATACCATATAACGTTATTCGGTATAACATCATACCATATAACCTATTTACGTTATAACGTCATACCATATAACGTATTACGTTATAACGTCATGCCATATAACGTAATACGCTATAACGTCATACCATATAACCTAATACGTTATAACGGTATTCCATATAACGGAATACGTTATAACGTCATCCCATATAACGTAATGCGTTATAACGTCATCCCATATTACGTAATGCGTTATAACGCCATACCATATAACGTATTACGTTATAACGTCATGCCATATACCTTAATACGTTATAGCGTCATACCATATAACCTAATACGTTATAACGGTATTCCATATAACGTAATAAGTTATAACGTCATCCCATATAACGTAATGCGTTATAACGTCATCCCATATTACGTAATGCGTTATAACGTCATACCATATAACGTAATACGTTATAACGTCATCCGATATAACGTAATGCGTTATAACGTCGTCCCATATTACGTAGTACGTTATAACGTCATCCCATATAACGTAATACGGTATAACGTCATACCATATAACCTATTTACGTTATAACGTCATACCATATAGCGTATTACGTTATAACGTCATACCATATAACCTATTACGTTATAACGTCATACCATATACCGTAATACGTTATAGCGTCATACCATATAACCTAATACGTTATAACGGTATTCCATATAACGTAATACGTTATAACGTCATCCCATATAACGTAATGCGTTATAACGTCATCCCATATAACGTAATACGTTATAACGTCATCCCATATAACGTAATACGTTATAACGTCATCCCATATAACGCAATACGTTATAACTTCGTCCCACATTACGTAATACGTTATAACGTCAGCCCATATTACGTAATACGGTATAACGTCATACCATGTAACCTATTTACGTTATAACGTCATACCATATAACGTAATTCGGTATAACGTCATACCATATAACGTATTACGTTATAACGTCATGCCACATAACGTAATACGTTATAAAGTCGCCCCATATTACGTAATGCGTTATAACGTCATCCCATATAACGTAATACGGTGTAACGTCATACCATATAAACTATTTACGTTATAACGTCATACCATATAACGTAATTCGGTATAACATCATACCATATAACCTATTTACGTTATAACGTCATACCATATAACGTATTACGTTATAACGTCATGCCATATAACGTAATACGTTATAGCGTCATAACATATAACCTAATACGTTATAACAGCATTCCATATAACGGAATACTTTATAACGTCATCCCATATAACGTAATGCGTTATAACGTCATCCCATATAACCTATTACGTTATAACGTCATCCCATATAACGTAATACGTTATTACGTCATCCGATATAACGTAATGCGTTATAACGTCGTCCCATATTACGTAATACGTTATAACGTCATCCCATATAACGTAATACGGTATAACGTCATACCATATAACCTAATTACGTTATAACGTCATACCATATAACGTATTACGTTATAACGTCATACCATATAAACTATTACGTTATAACGTCATACCATATAACGTAATACGTTATAACGTTATACCATATGACCTATTACGTTATAACGTCATCCCATATAACGTAATACGTTATAACGTTATACCATATAACCTATTACGTTATAACGTCATCCCATATAACGTAATACGTTATAACGTCATCCTATATAACGTAATACGTTATAACGTCATCCCATATAACGTAATACGGTATAACGTCATACCATATAACCTACTTACGTTATAACGTCATACCATATAACGTATTACGTTATAACGTCATACCATATAACCTATTACGTTATAACGTCATACCATATAACGTAATACGTTATAACGTTATACCATATAACGCAATACGTTATAACGTCGTCCCATATAACGTAATACGTTATAACGTCATCCCATATAACGCAACACGTTATTCCGTCGTCCCGCATAACGTAATACGTTATAACGTCATCCCATATAACGTAATTCGTTATAACGTCATTGCATATAACGCAATACGTTATAACGTCGTCCCATATAACGTAATACGTTATAACGTCATCCCATATAACGTAATACGGTATAACGTCATACCATATAACCTACTTACGTTATAACGTCATACCATATAACGTATTACGTTATAACGTCATACCATATAACCTATTACGTTCTAACGTCATACCATATAACGTAATACGTTATAACGTTATACCATATCACCTATTACGTTATAACGTCATCCCATATAACGTTATTCGGTATAACATCATACCATATAACCTATTTACGTTATAACGTCATACCATATAACGTATTACGTTATAACGTCATCCCATATAACGTAATACGTTATAACGTCATCCCATATAACGTAATAAGTTATAACGTCATTGCATATAACGCAATACGTTATAACGTCGTCCCACATAACGTAATACGTTATAACGTCATCCCATATTACGTAATGCGTTATAACGTCATCCCATATAACGTAATACGGTATAACGTCATACCATATAACCTATTTACGTTATAACGTCATACCATATAACGTATTACGTTAAAACGTCATACCATAAAACCTATTACGTTATAACGTCATACCATATAACGTAATACGTTATAACGTTATACCATATAACCTATTACGTTATAACGTCATACCATATAAACTAATACGTTATAACTGTATTCCATATGACGGAATACGTTATAACGTCATCCCATATAACGTAATACGTTATAACGTCATCCCATATAACGTAATACGTTATAACGTCATCCCATATAATGTAATGCGTTATAACGTCGTCCCAAATTACGTAATACGTTCTAACGTCATCCCATATAACGTAATACGGTATAACGACATAACATATAAAATATTTACGTTATAACGTCATACCATATAACGTATTACGTTATAACGTCATGCCATATACCGTAATACGTTATAGCGTCATACCATATAACCTAATACGTTATAACGGTATTCCATATAACGTAATACGTTATAACGTCATCCCATATAACGTAATACGTTATAACGTCATACCATATAACCTATTTACGTTATAACGTCATACCATATAACGTTATTCGGTATAACATCATACCATATAACCTATTTACGTTATAACGTCATACCATATAACGTATTACGTTATAACGTCATGCCATATAACGTAATACGCTATAACGTCATACCATATAACCTAATACGTTATAACGGTATTCCATATAACGGAATACATTATAACGTCATCCCATATAATGTAATGCGTTATAACGTCGTCCCAAATTACGTAATACGTTCTAACGTCATCCCATATAACGTAATACGGTATAACGTCATAACATATAAAATATTTACGTTATAACGTCATACCATAAAACGGATTACGTTATAACGTCATGCCATATACCGTAATACGTTATAGCGTCATACCATATAACGTAATACGTTATAACGTTATACCATATAACCTATTACGTTATAACGTCATCCCATATAACGTTATTCGGTATAACATCATACCATATAACATATTTACGTTATAACGTCATACCATATAACGTATTACGTTATAACGTCATCCCATATAACGTAATACGTTATAACGTCATCCCATATAACGTAATAAGTTATAACGTCAGACCATAAAACCTATTACGTTATAACGTCATACCATATAACGTAATACGGTATAACGTCATACCATATAACGTAATACGTTATTGCGTCATCCCATATAATGTAATGCGTTATAACGTCGTCCCAAATTACGTAATACGTTCTAACGTCATCCCATATAACGTAATACGGTATAACGACATAACATATAAAATATTTACGTTATAACGTCATACCATATAACGTATTACGTTATAACGTCATGCCATATAATGTAATACGCTATAACGTCATACCATATAACCTAATACGTTATAACGGTATTCCATATAACGGAATACGTTATAACGTCATCCCATATAACGTAATGCGTTATAACGTCATCCCATATTACGTAATGCGTTATAACGTCATACCATATAACGTATTACGTTATAACGTCATCCCATATAACGTAGTAAGTTATAACGTCATTGCATATAACGCAATACGTTATAACGTCGTCCCACATAACGTAATACGTTATAACGTCATCCCATATTACGTAATGCGTTATAACGTCATCCCATATAACGTAATACGGTATAACGTCATACCATATAACCTATTTACGTTATAACGTCATACCATAAAACCTATTACGTTATAACGTCATACCATATAACGTAATACGTTATAACGTTATACCATATAACCTATTACGTTCTAACGTCATACCATATAACGTAATACGTTATAACGTTATACCATATAACCTATTACGTTATAACGTCATCCCATATAACGTAATACGGTATAACGTCATACCATATAACCTATTTACGTTATAACGTCATACCATATAACGTATTACGTTAAAACGTCAGACCATAAAACCTATTACGTTATAACGTCATACCATATAACGTAATACGGTATAACGTCATACCATATAACCTATTTACGTTATAACGTCATACCATATAACGTATTACGTTAAAACGTCATACCATAAAACCTATTACGTTATAACGTCATCCCATATAACGTAATACGTTATAACGTCATCCCATATAACGTAATACGTTATTGCGTCATCCCATATAATGTAATGCGTTATAACGTCGTCCCAAATTACGTAATACGTTCTAACGTCATCCCATATAACGTAATACGGTATAACGACATAACATATAAAATATTTACGTTATAACGTCATACCATATAACGTATTACGTTATAACGTCATGCCATATAATGTAATACGCTATAACGTCATACCATATAACCTAATACGTTATAACGGTATTCCATATAACGGAATACGTTATAACGTCATCCCATATAACGTAATGCGTTATAACGTCATCCCATATTACGTAATGCGTTATAACGTCATACCATATAACGTATTACGTTATAACGTCATGCCATATACCTTAATACGTTATAGCGTCATACCATATAACCTAATACGTTATAACGGTATTCCATATAACGTAATACGTTATAACGTCATCCCATATAACGTAATGCGTTATAACGTCATCCCATATTACGTAATGCGTTATAACGTCATACCATATAACGTAATACGTTATAACGTCATCCGATATAACGTAATGCGTTATAACGTCGTCCCATATTACGTAGTACGTTATAACGTCATCCCATATAACGTAATACGGTATAACGTCATACCATATAACGTAATGCGTTATAACGTCATCCCATATAACGTAATACGTTATAACGTCATCCCATATAACGTAATACGTTATAACGTCATCCCATATAACGCAATACGTTATAACTTCGTCCCACATTACGTAATACGTTATAACGTCAGCCCATATTACGTAATACGGTATAACGTCATACCATGTAACCTATTTACGTTATAACGTCATACCATATAACGTAATTCGGTATAACGTCATACCATATAACGTATTACTTTATAACGTCATGCCACATAACGTAATACGTTATAAAGTCGCCCCATATTACGTAATGCGTTATAACGTCATCCCATATAACGTAATACGGTGTAACGTCATACCATATAAACTATTTACGTTATAACGTCATACCATATAACGTAATTCAGTATAACATCATACCATATAACCTATTTACGTTATAACGTCATACCATATAACGTATTACGTTATAACGTCATGCCATATAACGTAATACGTTATAGCGTCATAACATATAACCTAATACGTTATAACAGCATTCCATATAACGGAATACTTTATAACGTCATCCCATATAACGTAATGCGTTATAACGTCATCCCATATAACCTATTACGTTATAACGTCATCCCATATAACGTAATACGTTATTACGTCATCCGATATAACGTAATGCGTTATAACGTCGTCCCATATTACGTAATACGTTATAACGTCATCCCATATAACGTAATACGGTATAACGTCATACCATATAACCTATTTACGTTATAACGTCATACCATATAACGTATTACGATATAACGTCATACCATATAAACTATTACGTTATAACGTCATACCATATAACGTAATACGTTATAACGTTATACCATATGACCTATTACGTTATAACGTCATCCCATATAACGTAATACGTTATAACGTTATACCATATAACATATTACGTTATAACGTCATCCCATATAACGTAATACGTTATAACTTCGTCCCACATTACGTAATACGTTATAACGTCAGCCCATATAACGTAATACGGTATAACGTCATACCATGTAACCTATTTACGTTATAACGTCATACCATATAACGTAATTCGGTATAACGTCATACCATATAACGTATTACGTTATAACGTCATGCCACATAACGTAATACGTTATAAAGTCGCCCCATATTATGTAATGCGTTATAACGTCATCCCATATAACGTAATACGGTGTAACGTCATACCATATAAACTATTTACGTTATAACGTCATACCATATAACGTAATTCGGTATAACATCATACCATATAACCTATTTACGTTATAACGTCATACCATATAACGTATTACGTTATAACGTCATGCCATATAACGTAATACGTTATAGCGTCATAACATATAACCTAATACGTTATAACAGCATTCCATATAACGGAATACTTTATAACGTCATCCCATATAACCTATTACGTTATAACGTCATCCCATATAACGTAATACGTTATTACGTCATCCGATATAACGTAATGCGTTATAACGTCGTCCCATATTACGTAATACGTTATAACGTCATCCCATATAACGTAATACGGTATAACGTCATACCATATAACCTATTTACGTTATAACGTCATACCATATAACGTATTACGTTATAACGTCATACCATATAAACTATTACGTTATAACGTCATACCATATAACGTAATACGTTATAACGTTATACCATATGACCTATTACGTTATAACGTCATCCCATATAACGTAATACGTTATAACGTCATACCATATAACCTATTTACGTTATAACGTCATACCATATAACGTTATTCGGTATAACATCATACCATATAACCTATTTACGTTATAACGTCATACCATATAACGTATTACGTTATAACGTCATGCCATATAACGTAATGCGTTATAACGTCATCCCATATAACGTAATACGGTGTAACGTCATACCATATAAACTATTTACGTTATAACGTCATACCATATAACGTAATTCGGTATAACATCATACCATATAACCTATTTACGTTATAACGTCATACCATATAACGTATTACGTTATAACGTCATGCCATATAACGTAATACGTTATAGCGTCATAACATATAACCTAATACGTTATAACAGCATTCCATATAACGGAATACTTTATAACGTCATCCCATATAACGTAATGCGTTATAACGTCATCCCATATAACCTATTACGTTATAACGTCATCCCATATAACGTAATACGTTATTACGTCATCCGATATAACGTAATGCGTTATAACGTCGTCCCATATTACGTAATACGTTATAACGTCATCCCATATAACGTAATACGGTATAACGTCATACCATATAACCTATTTACGTTATAACGTCATACCATATAACGTATTACGTTATAACGTCATACCATATAAACTATTACGTTATAACGTCATACCATATAACGTAATACGTTATAACGTTATACCATATGACCTATTACGTTATAACGTCATCCCATATAACGTAATAAGTTATAACGTCATACCATATAACCTATTTACGTTATAACGTCATACCATATAACGTTATTCGGTATAACATCATACCATATAACCTATTTACGTTATAACGTCATACCATATAACGTATTACGTTATAACGTCATGCCATATAACGTAATACGCTATAACGTCATACCATATAACCTAATACGTTATAACGGTATTCCATATAACGGAATACGTTATAACGTCATCCCATATAACGTAATGCGTTATAACGTCATCCCATATTACGTAATGCGTTATAACGCCATACCATATAACGTATTACGTTATAACGTCATGCCATATACCTTAATACGTTATAACGTCATCCCATATAACGCAATACGTTATAACTTCGTCCCACATTACGTAATACGTTATAACGTCAGCCCATATTACGTAATACGGTATAACGTCATACCATGTAACCTATTTACGTTATAACGTCATACCATATAACGTAATTCGGTATAACGTCATACCATATAACGTATTACGTTATAACGTCATGCCACATAACGTAATACGTTATAAAGTCGCCCCATATTACGTAATGCGTTATAACGTCATCCCATATAACGTAATACGGTGTAACGTCATACCATATAAACTATTTACGTTATAACGTCATACCATATAACGTAATTCGGTATAACATCATACCATATAACCTATTTACGTTATAACGTCATACCATATAACGTATTACGTTATAACGTCATGCCATATAACGTAATACGTTATAGCGTCATAACATATAACCTAATACGTTATAACAGCATTCCATATAACGGAATACTTTATAACGTCATCCCATATAACGTAATGCGTTATAACGTCATCCCATATAACCTATTACGTTGTAACGTCATCCCATATAACGTAATACGTTATTACGTCATCCGATATAACGTAATGCGTTATAACGTCGTCCCATATTACGTAATACGTTATAACGTCATCCCATATAACGTAATACGGTATAACGTCATACCATATAACCTAATTACGTTATAACGTCATACCATATAACGTATTACGTTATAACGTCATACCATATAAACTATTACGTTATAACGTCATACCATATAACGTAATACGTTATAACGTTATACCATATGACCTATTACGTTATAACGTCATCCCATATAACGTAATACGTTATAACGTTATACCATATAACCTATTACGTTATAACGTCATCCCATATAACGTAATACGTTATAACGTCATCCTATATAACGTAATACGTTATAACGTCATCCCATATAACGTAATACGGTATAACGTCATACCATATAACCTACTTACGTTATAACGTCATACCATATAACGTATTACGTTATAACGTCATACCATATAACCTATTACGTTATAACGTCATACCATATAACGTAATACGTTATAACGTTATACCATATAACGCAATACGTTATAACGTCGTCCCATATAACGTAATACGTTATAACGTCATCCCATATAACGTAGTACGTTATAACGTCATCCCATATAACGCAATACGTTATTCCGTCGTCCCGCATAACGTAATACGTTATAACGTCATCCCATATAACGTAATACGTTATAACGTCATTGCATATAACGCAATACGTTATAACGTCGTCCCATATAACGTAATACGTTATAACGTCATCCCATATAACGTAATACGGTATAACGTCATACCATATAACCTACTTACGTTATAACGTCATACCATATAACGTATTACGTTATAACGTCATACCATATAACCTATTACGTTCTAACGTCATACCATATAACGTAATACGTTATAACGTTATACCATATAACCTATTACGTTATAACGTCATCCCATATAACGTTATTCGGTATAACATCATACCATATAACCTATTTACGTTATAACGTCATACCATATAACGTATTACGTTATAACGTCATCCCATATAACGTAATACGTTATAACGTCATCCCATATAACGTAATAAGTTATAACGTCATTGCATATAACGCAATACGTTATAACGTCGTCCCACATAACGTAATACGTTATAACGTCATCCCATATTACGTAATGCGTTATAACGTCATCCCATATAACGTAATACGGTATAACGTCATACCATATAACCTATTTACGTTATAACGTCATACCATATAACGTATTACGTTAAAACGTCATACCATAAAACCTATTACGTTATAACGTCATACCATATAAAGTAATACGTTATAACGTTATACCATATAACCTATTACGTTATAACGTCATACCATATAAACTAATACGTTATAACTGTATTCCATATAACGGAATACGTTATAACGTCATCCCATATAACGTAATACGTTATAACGTCATCCCATATAACGTAATACGTTATAACGTCATCCCATATAATGTAATGCGTTATAACGTCGTCCCAAATTACGTAATACGTTCTAACGTCATCCCATATAACGTAATACGGTATAACGACATAACATATAAAATATTTACGTTATAACGTCATACCATATAACGTATTACGTTATAACGTCATGCCATATACCGTAATACGTTATAGCGTCATACCATATAACCTAATACGTTATAGCGGTATTCCATATAACGTAATACGTTATAACGTCATCCCATATAACGTAATACGTTATAACGTCATACCATATAACCTATTTACGTTATAACGTCATACCATATAACGTTATTCGGTATAACATCATACCATATAACCTATTTACGTTATAACGTCATACCATATAACGTATTACGTTATAACGTCATGCCATATAACGTAATACGCTATAACGTCATACCATATAACCTAATACGTTATAACGGTATTCCATATAACGGAATACATTATAACGTCATCCCATATAATGTAATGCGTTATAACGTCGTCCCAAATTACGTAATACGTTCTAACGTCATCCCATATAACGTAATACGGTATAACGTCATAACATATAAAATATTTACGTTATAACGTCATACCATAAAGCGGATTACGTTATAACGTCATGCCATATACCGTAATACGTTATAGCGTCATACCATATAACGTAATACGTTATAACGTTATACCATATAACCTATTACGTTATAACGTCATCCCATATAACGTTATTCGGTATAACATCATACCATATAACCTATTTACGTTATAACGTCATACCATATAACGTATTACGTTATAACGTCATCCCATATAACGTAATACGTTATAACGTCATCCCATATAACGTAATAAGTTACAACGTCATTGCATATAACGCAATACGTTATAACGTCGTCCCACATAACGTAATACGTTATAACGTCATCCCATATTACGTAATGCGTTATAACGTCATCCCATATAACGTAATACGGTATAACTTCATACCATATAACCTATTTACGTTATAACGTCATACCATATAACGTATTACGTTAAAACGTCATACCATAAAACCTATTACGTTATAACGTCATACCATATAACGTAATACGTTATAACGTTATACCATATAACCTATTACGTTATAACGTCATGCCATATAAACTAATACGTTATAACGGTATTCCATATAACGGAATACGTTATAACGTCATCCCATATAACGTAATACGTTATAACGTCATCCCATATAACGTAATACGTTATAACGTCATCCCATATAATGTAATGCGTTATAACGTCGTCCCAAATTACGTAATACGTTCTAACGTCATCCCATATAACGTAATACGGTATAACGACATAACATATAAAATATTTACGTTATAACGTCATACCATATAACGTATTACGTTATAACGTCATGCCATATACCGTAATACGTTATAGCGTCATACCATATAACCTAATACGTTATAACGGTATTCCATATAACGTAATACGTTATAACGTCATCCCATATAACGTAATACGTTATAACGTCATACCATATAACCTATTTACGTTATAACGTCATACCATATAACGTTATTCGGTATAACATCATACCATATAACCTATTTACGTTATAACGTCATACCATATAACGTATTACGTTATAACGTCATGCCATATAACGTAATACGCTATAACGTCATACCATATAACCTAATACGTTATAACGGTATTCCATATAACGGAATACATTATAACGTCATCCCATATAATGTAATGCGTTATAACGTCGTCCCAAATTACGTAATACGTTCTAACGTCATCCCATATAACGTAATACGGTATAACGTCATAACATATAAAATATTTACGTTATAACGTCATACCATAAAACGGATTACGTTATAACGTCATGCCATATACCGTAATACGTTATAGCGTCATACCATATAACGTAATACGTTATAACGTTATACCATATAACCAATTACGTTATAACGTCATCCCATATAACGTTATTCGGTATAACATCATACCATATAACCTATTTACGTTATAACGTCATACCATATAACGTATTACGTTATAACGTCATGCCATATAACGTAATACGCTATAACGTCATACCATATAACCTAATACGTTATAACGGTATTCCATATAACGGAATACATTATAACGTCATCCCATATAATGTAATGCGTTATAACGTCATCCCATATAACGTAATACGTTATAACGTCATCCCATATAACGTAATAAGTTATAACGTCATTGCATATAACGCAATACGTTATAACGTCGTCCCACATAACGTAATACGTTATAACGTCATCCCATATTACGTAATGCGTTATAACGTCATCCCATATAACGTAATACGGTATAACTTCATACCATATAACCTATTTACGTTATAACGTCATACCATATAACGTATTACGTTAAAACGTCATACCATAAAACCTATTACGTTATATCGTCATACCATATAACGTAATACGTTATAACGTTATACCATATAACCTATTACGTTATAACGTCATACCATATAAACTAATACGTTATAACGGTATTCCATATAACGGAATACGTTATAACGTCATCCCATATAACGTAATACTTTATAACGTCATCCCATATAACGTAATACGTTATAACGTCATCCCATATAATGTAATGCGTTATAACGTCATCCCATATTACGTAATGCGTTATAACGTCATCCCATATAACGTAATACGGTATAACGTCATACCATATAACCTATTTACGTTATAACGTCATACCATATAACGTATTACGTTATAACGTCATACCATATAACCTATTACGTTATAACGTCATACCATATAACGTAATACGTTATAACGTTATACCATATGACCTATTACGTTATAACGTCATCCCATATAACGTAATACGTTATAACGTTATACCATATAACCTATTACGTTATAACGTCATCCCATATAACGTAATACGTTATAACGTCATCCCATATAACGTAATACGTTATAACGTTATACCATATAACCTATTACGTTATAACGTCATCCCATATAACGTATTACGTTATAACGTCATGCCATATAACGTAATACGCTATAACGTCATACCATATAACCTAATACGTTATATCGGTATTCCATATAACGGAATACATTATAACGTCATCCCATGTAATGTAATGCGTTATAACGTCGTCCCAAATTACGTAATACGTTCTAACGTCATCCCATATAACGTAATACGGTATAACGTCATAACATATAAAATATTTACGTTATAGCGTCATACCATATAACCTAATACGTTATAACGGTATTCCATATAACGTAATACGTTATAACGTCATCCCATATAACGTAATACGTTATAACGTCATACCATATAACCTATTTACGTTATAACGTCATACCATATAACGTTATTCGGTATAACATCATACCATATAACCTATTTACGTTATAACGTCATACCATATAACGTATTACGTTATAACGTCATGCCATATAACGTAATACGCTATAACGTCATACCATATAACCTAATACGTTATAACGGTATTCCATATAACGGAATACATTATAACGTCATCCCATATAATGTAATGCGTTATAACGTCGTCCCAAATTACGTAATACGTTCTAACGTCATCCCATATAACGTAATACGGTATAACGTCATAACATATAAAATATTTACGTTATAACGTCATACCATAAAACGGATTACGTTATAACGTCATGCCATATACCGTAATACGTTATAGCGTCATACCATATAACGTAATACGTTATAACGTTATACCATATAACCTATTACGTTATAACGTCATCCCATATAACGTTATTCGGTATAACATCGTACCATATAACCTATTTACGTTATAACGTCATACCATATAACGTATTACGTTATAACGTCATCCCATATAACGTAATACGTTATAACGTCATCCCATATAACGTAATAAGTTATAACGTCATTGCATATAACGCAATACGTTATAACGTCGTCCCACATAACGTAATACGTTATAACGTCATCCCATATTACGTAATGCGTTATAACGTCATCCCATATAACGTAATACGGTATAACTTCATACCATATAACCTATTTACGTTATAACGTCATACCATATAACGTATTACGTTAAAACGTCATACCATAAAACCTATTACGTTATATCGTCATACCATATAACGTAATACGTTATAACGTTATACCATATAACCTATTACGTTATAACGTCATACCATATAAACTAATACGTTATAACGGTATTCCATATAACGGAATACGTTATAACGTCATCCCATATAACGTAATACGTTATAACGTCATCCCATATAACGTAATACGTTATAACGTCATCCCATATAATGTAATGCGTTATAACGTCGTCCCAAATTACGTAATACGTTCTAACGTCATCCCATATAACGTAATACGGTATAACGACATAACATATAAAATATTTACGTTATAACGTCATACCATATAACGTATTACGTTATAACGTCATGCCATATACCGTAATACGTTATAGCGTCATACCATATAACCTAATACGTTATAACGGTATTCCATATAACGTAATACGTTATAACGTCATCCCATATAACGTAATACGTTATAACGTCATACCATATAACCTATTTACGTTATAACGTCATACCATATAACGTTATTCGGTATAACATCATACCATATAACCTATTTACGTTATAACGTCATACCATATAACGTATTACGTTATAACGTCATGCCATATAACGTAATACGCTATAACGTCATACCATATAACCTAATACGTTATATCGGTATTCCATATAACGGAATACATTATAACGTCATCCCATGTAATGTAATGCGTTATAACGTCGTCCCAAATTACGTAATACGTTCTAACGTCATCCCATATAACGTAATACGGTATAACGTCATAACATATAAAATATTTACGTTATAACGTCATACCGTATAACGTATTACGTTATAACGTCATGCCATATACCGTAATACGTTATAGCGTCATACCATATAACCTAATACGTTATAACGGTATTCCATATAACGTAATACGTTATAACGTCATCCCATATAACGTAATGCGTTATAACGTCATCCCATATTACGTAATGCGTTATAACGTCATCCCATATAACGTAATACGGTATAACGTCATACCATATAACCTATTTACGTTATAACGTCATACCATATAACGTATTACGTTATAACGTCATACCATATAACCTATTACGTTATAACGTCATACCATATAACGTAATACGTTATAACGTTATACCATATGACCTATTACGTTATAACGTCATCCCATATAACGTAATACGTTATAACGTTATACCATATAACCTATTACGTTATAACGTCATCCCATATAACGTAATACGTTATAACGTCATCCCATATAACGTAATACGTTATAACGTTATACCATATAACCTATTACGTTATAACGTCATCCCATATAACGTAATACGTTATAACGTCATCCCATATAACGTAATACGTTATAACGTCATCCCATATAACGTAATACGGTATAACGTCATACCATATAACCTATTTACGTTATAACGTCATACCATATAACGTATTACGTTATAACGTCATACCATATAACCTATTACGTTATAACGTCATACCATATAACATAATACGTTATAACGTTATACCATATAACGCAATACGTTATAACGTCGTCCCATATAACGTAATACGGTATAACGTCATACCATATAAACTATTTACGTTATAACGTCATACCATATAACGTATTACGTTATAACGTCATGCCATATAACGTAATACGTTATAGCGTCATAACATATAACCTAATACGTTATAACGTCATCCCATATAACGTAATGCGATATAACGTCATCCCATATAACGTAATACGTTATAACGTCATCCCATATAACGCAATACGTTATAACTTCGTCCCACATTACGTAATACGTTATAACGTCATCCCATATTACGTAATACGTTATAACGTCATCCCATATAACGTAATACGGTATAACGTCATACCATGTAACCTATTTACGTTATAACGTCGTCCCATATTACGTAATACGTTATAACGTCTTACCATATAACGTAATACGGTATAACGTCATACCATATAACCTATTTACGTTATAACGTCATACCATATAACGTATTACGTTATAACGTCATACCATATAACCTATTACGTTATAACGTCATACCATATAACGTAATACGTTATAACGTTATACCATATGACCTATTACGTTATAACGTCATCCCATATAACGCAATACGTTATTCCGTCGTCCCGCATAACGTAATACGTTATAACATCATCCCATATAACGTAATACGTTATAACGTCATCCCATATAACGTAATACGGTATAACGTCATACCATATAACCTATTTACGTTATAACGTCATACCATATAACGTATTACGTTATAACGTCATACCATATAACCTATTACGTTATAACGTCATACCATATAACGTAATACGTTATAACGTTATACCATATAACGCAATACGTTATAACGTCGTCCCATATAACGTAATACGTTATAACGTCATCCCATATAACGTAGTACGTTATAACGTCATCCCATATAACGCAATACGTTATTCCGTCGTCCCGCATAACGTAATACGTTATAACGTCATCCCATATTACGTAATGCGTTATAACGTCATCCCATATAACGTAATACGGTATAACGTCATACCATATAACCTATTTACGTTATAACGTCATACTATATAAAGCAATACGGTATAACGTCATACCATATAACCTATTTACGTTATAACGTCATACCATATAACGTAATATGCTATAACGTCATACCATATAACCTAACACGTTATAACGGTATTCCATATAACGGAATACGTTATAACGTCATCCCATATAACGTAATGCGTTATAACGTCGTGCCATATTACGTAATACATTATAACGTCATCCCATATAACGTAATACGTTATAAGGTCATCCCATATAACGTATTACGTTATAACGTCATGCCATACAACGTAATACGGTATAACGTCATGCCATATAACCTATTTACGTTATAACGTCATACTATATAACGCAATACGGTATAACGTCATACCATATAACCTATTTACGTTATAACGTCATACCATATAACCTAATACGTTATAACGGTATTCCATAAAACGGAATACGTTATAACGTCATCCCATATAATGTAATGCGTTATAACGTCGTCCCAAGTTACGTAATACGTTCTAACGTCATCCCATATAACGTAATACGGTATAACGACATAACATATAAAATATTTACGTTATAACGTCATACCATATAACGTATTACGTTATAACGTCATACCATATAACCTATTACGTTCTAACGTCATACCATATAACGTAATACGTTATAACGTTATACCATATAACCTATTACGTTATAACGTCATCCCATATAACGTAATACGTTATAACGTCATCCCATATAACGTAATACGTTATAACGTCATCCCATATAACGCAATACGTTATAACGTCGTCCCACATAACGTAATATGTTATAACGTCATCCCGTATTACGTAATACGTTATAACGTCATCCCATATAACGCAATACGTTATAACGTCGTCCCACATAACGTAATACGTTATAACGTCATCCCATATTACGTAATGCGTTATAACGTCATCCCATATAACGTAATACGGTATAACGTCATACCATATAACCTATTTACGTTATAACGTCATACCATATAACGTATTACGTTAAAACGTCATACCATATAACCTATTACGTTACAACGTCATACAATATAACGTAATACGTTATAACGTTATACCATATAACCTATTACGTTATAACGTCATACCATATAAACTAATACGTTATAACGGTATTCCATATAACGGAATACGTTATAACGTCATCCCATATAACGTAATACGTTATAACGTCATCCCATATAACGTAATACGTTATAACGTCATCCCGTATAACGTAATACGTTATAACGTCATCCCATATAACGTAATACGTTATAACGTCATACCATATAACCTATTAACGTTATAACGTCATACCATATAACATAATTCGATATAACATCATACCATATAACCTATTTACGTTATAACGTCATACCATATAACGTATTAAGTTATAACGTCATGCCATATAACGTAATATGCTATAACGTCATACCATATAACCTAACACGTTATAACGGTATTCCATATAACGGAATACGTTATAACGTCATCCCATATAACGTAATGCGTTATAACGTCGTGCCATATTACGTAATACGTTATAACGTCATCCCATATAACGTAATACGGTATAACGTCATAACATATAACCTATTTACGTTATAACGTCATACCATATAACGTATTACGTTATAACGTCATACCATATAACCTATTACGTTATAACGTCATACCATATAACGTAATACGTCATAACGTTATACCATATAACCTATTACGTTATAACGTCATCCCATATAACGTAATACGTTATAACGTCATCCCATATAACGTAATACGTTATAACGTCATCCCATATGACGCAATACGTTATAACGTCGTCACACATAACGTAATACGTTATAACGTCATCCCATATTACGTAATACGTTATAACGTCATAACATATAGCGCAATACGTTATAACGTCGTCCCACATAACGTAATACGTTATAACGTCATCCCATATTACGTAATGCGTTATAACGTCATCCCATATAACGTAATACGGTATAACGTCATACCATATAACCTATTTACGTTATAACGTCATACCATATAACGTATTACGTTATAACGTCACACCATATAACCTATTACGTTATAACGTCATACCATATAACGTATTACGTTATAACGTCATACCATATAACGTATTACGTTATAACGTCATACCATATAACCTATTACGTTATAACGTTATACCATATAACCTATTACGTTATAACGTCATCCCATATAACGTAATACGTTATAACGTCATCCCATATAACGCAATACGTTATATCGTCGTCCCACATAACGTAATACGTTACAACGTCATCCCATATTACTTAATACGTTATAACGTCATCCCATATAACGTATTACGTTATAACGTCATGCCATATAACGTAATACGCTATAACGTCATACCATATAACCTAATACGTTATAACGGTATTCCATATAACGGAATACGCTATAACGTCATCCCATATAACGTAATGCGTTATAACGTCGTCCCATATTACGTAATACGTTATAACGTCATCCCATATAACTTAATACGGTATAACGTCATACCATATAACCTATTTACGTTATAAAGTCATACCATATAACGTATTACGTTATAACGTCATACCATATAACCTATTACGTTATAACGTCGTCCCACATAACGTAATACGTTATAACGTCATCCCATATAACGTAATACGGTATAACGTCATACCATATAACCTATTTACGTTATAACGTCATACCATATAACGTATTACGTTGTAACGTCATACCATATAACCTATTACGTTATAACGTCATACCATATAACGTAATACCTTATAACGTTATAACGTCGTCCCATAATACGTAATACGTTATAACGTCATCTCATATAACGTAATACGTTATAACGTCATCCCATATAACGCAATACGTTATAACGTCGTCCCACATAACGTAATACGTTATAACGTCATCCCATATTACGTAATTCGTTATAACGTCATCCCATATAACGTAATACGTTATAACGTCATCCCATATAACGCAATACGTTATAACGTCGTCACACATAACGTAATACGTTATAACGTCGTCCAACATAACGTAATACGTTATAACGTCATCCCATATTACGTAATGCGTTATAACGTCATCCCATATAACGTAATACGGTATAACGTCATACCATATAGCCTATTTACGCTATAACGTCATACCATATAACGTATTACGTTATAACGTCACACCATATAACCTATTACGTTATAACGTCATACCATATAACGTATTACGTTATAACGTCATACCATATAACCTATTACGTTATAACGTCATACCATATAACGTAATACGTTATAACGTTATACCATATAACCTATTACGTTATAACGTCATCCCATATAACGTAATACGTTATAACGCCATCCCATATAACGTAATACGTTATAACGTCATCCCATATAACGCAATACGTTATAACATCGTCACACATAACGTAATACGTTATAACGTCATCCCATATTACGTAATACGTTATAACGTCATCCCATATAACGTAATACGGTATAACGTCATAACATATAACCTATTTACGTTATAACGTCATACCATATAACGTATTACGTTATAACGTCATACCATATAACCTATTACGTTATAACGTTATACCATATAACCTATTACGTTATAACGTCATCCCATATAACGTAATACGTTATAACGTCATCCCATATAACGCAATACGTTATATCGTCGTCCCACATAACGTAATACGTTACAACGTCATCCCATATTACGTAATACGTTATAACGTCATCCCATATAACGTATTACGTTATAACGTCATGCCATATAACGTAATACGCTATAACGTCATACCATATAACCTAATACGTTATAACGGTATTCCATATAACGGAATACGTTATAACGTCATCCCATATAACGTAATGCGTTATAACGTCGTCCCATATTACGTAATACGTTATAACGTCATCCCATATAACTTAATACGGTATAACGTCATACCATATAACCTATTTACGTTATAAAGTCATACCATATAACGTATTACGTTATAACGTCATACCATATAACCTATTACGTTATAACGTCGTCCCACATAACGTAATACGTTATAACGTCATCCCATATAACGTAATACGGTATAACGTCATACCATATAACCTATTTACGTTATAACGTCATACCATATAACGTATTACGTTGTAACGTCATACCATATAACCTATTACGTTATAACGTCATACCATATAACGTAATACCTTATAACGTTATAACGTCGTCCCATAATACGTAATACGTTATAACGTCATCTCATATAACGTAATACGTTATAACGTCATCCCATATAACGCAATACGCTATAACGTCGTCCCACATAACGTAATACGTTATAACGTCATCCCATATTACGTAATTCGTTATAACGTCATCCCATATAACGTAATACGGTATAACGTCATACCATATAACCTATTTACGTTATAACGTCATACCATATAACGTAATTCGGTATAACGTCATACCATATAACCTATTTACGTTATAACGTCATACCATATAACGTATTACGTTATAACGTCATACCATATAATCTATTACGTTATAACGTCGTCCCACATAACGTAATACGTTATAACGTCATCCCATATAACGTAATACGGTATAGCGTCATACTATATAACCTATTTACGTTATAACGTCATACCATATAACGTATTACGTTATAACGTCATACCATATAACCTATTACGTTATAACGTCATACCATATAACGTAATACCTTATAACGTTATAACGTCGTCCCATATAACGTAATACGTTATAACGTCATCCCATATTACGTAATGCGTTATAACGTCATCCCATATAACGTAATACGGTATAACGTCATACCATATAACCTATTTACGTTATAACGTCATACCATATAACGTATTACGTTATAACGTCACACCATATAACCTATTACGTTATAACGTCATACCATATAACGTATTACGTTATAACGTCATACCATATAACCTATTACGTTATAACGTCATACCATATAACGTAATACGTTATAACGTTATACCATATAACCTATTACGTTATAACGTCATCCCATATAACGCAATACGTTATAACGTCGTCACACATAACGTAATACGTTATAACGTCATCCCATATTACGTAATACGTTATAACGTCATCCAATATAACGTAATACGTTATAACGTCATAACATATAACCTATTTACGTTATAACGTCATACCATATAACGTATTACGTTATAACGTCATACCATATAACCTATTACGTTATAACGTTATACCATATAACCTATTACGTTATAACGTCATCCCATATAACGTAATACGTTATAACGTCATCCCATATAACGCAATACGTTATATCGTCGTCCCACATAACGTAATACGTTACAACGTCATCCCATATTACGTAATACGTTATAACGTCATCCCATATAACGTATTACGTTATAACGTCATGCCATATAACGTAATACGCTATAACGTCATACCATATAACCTAATACGTTATAACGGTATTCCATATAACGGAATACGTTATAACGTCATCCCATATAACGTAATGCGTTATAACGTCGTCCCATATTACGTAATACGTTATAACGTCATCCCATATAACTTAATACGGTATAACGTCATACCATATAACCTATTTACGTTATAAAGTCATACCATATAACGTATTACGTTATAACGTCATACCATATAACCTATTACGTTATAACGTCGTCCCACATAACGTAATACGTTATAACGTCATCCCATATAACGTAATACGGTATAACGTCATACCATATAACCTATTTACGTTATAACGTCATACCATATAACGTATTACGTTGTAACGTCATACCATATAACCTATTACGTTATAACGTCATACCATATAACGTAATACCTTATAACGTTATAACGTCGTCCCATAATACGTAATACGTTATAACGTCATCTCATATAACGTAATACGTTATAACGTCATCCCATATAACGCAATACGCTATAACGTCGTCCCACATAACGTAATACGTTATAACGTCATCCCATATTACGTAATTCGTTATAACGTCATCCCATATAACGTAATACGGTATAACGTCATACCATATAACCTATTTACGTTATAACGTCATACCATATAACGTAATTCGGTATAACGTCATACCATATAACCTATTTACGTTATAACGTCATACCATATAACGTATTACGTTATAACGTCATACCATATAATCTATTACGTTATAACGTCGTCCCACATAACGTAATACGTTATAACGTCATCCCATATAACGTAATACGGTATAGCGTCATACTATATAACCTATTTACGTTATAACGTCATACCATATAACGTATTACGTTATAACGTCATACCATATAACCTATTACGTTATAACGTCATACCATATAACGTAATACCTTATAACGTTATAACGTCGTCCCATATAACGTAATACGTTATAACGTCATCTCATATAACGTAATACGATATAACGTCATCCTATATAACGCAATACGTTATAACGTCGTCCCACATAACGTAATACGTTATAACGTCATCCCATATTACGTAATGCGTTATAACGTCATCCCATATAACGTAATACGGTATTACGTCATACCATATAACCTATTTACGTTATAACGTCATACCATATAACGTAAGTCGGTATAACGTCTTCCCATATAACGTAATACGTTATAACGTCATCCCATATAACGCAATACGTTATAACGTCGTCCCACATAACGTAATACGTTATAACGTCATCCCACATTACGTAATGCGTTATAACGTCATCCCATATAACGTAATTCGGTATAACATCATACCATATAACCTATTTACGTTATAACGTCATACCATATAACGTATTACGTTATAACGTCATGCCATATAACGTAATATGCTATAACGTCATACCATATAACCTAACACGTTATAACGGTATTCCATATAACGGAATACGTTATAACGTCGTCCCATATAACGTAATGCGTTATAACGTCGTGCCATATTACGTAATACGTTATAACGTCATCCCATATAACGTAATACGTTATAACGTCATCCCATATAACGTATTACGTTATAACGTCATGCCATATAACGTAATACGGTATAACGTCATACCATATAACCTATTACGTTCTAACGTCATACCATATAACGTAATACGTTATAACGTTATACCATATAACCTATTACGTTATAACGTCGTCCCATATAACGTAATACGTTATAACGTCATCCCATATAACGTAATACGTTATAACGTCATCCCATATAACGCAATACGTTATAACGTCGTCCCATATAATGAAATGCGTTATAACGTCGTCCCAAATTACGTAATACGTTCTAACGTCATCCCATATAACGTAATACGGTATAACGTCATAACATATAAAATATTTACGTTATAACGTCATACCATATAACGTATTACGTTATAACGTCATACTATATAACGCAATACGGTATAACGTCATACCATATAACCTATTTACTTTATAACGTCATACCATATAACCTAATACGTTATAACGGTATTCCATAAAACGGAATACGTTATAACGTCATCCCATATAACGGATTACGTTATAACGTCATCCCATATAATGTAATGCGTTATAACGTCGTCCCAAATTACGTAATACGTTCTAACGTCATCCCATATAACGTAATACGGTATAACGTCATAACATATAAAATATTTACGTTATAACGTCATACCATATAACGTATTACGTTATAACGTCATACCATATAACCTATTACGTTCTAACGTCATACCATATAACGTAATACGTTATAACGTTATACCATATAACCTATTACGTTATAACGTCATCCCATATAACGTAATACGTTATAACGTCATCCCATATAACGTAATACGTTATAACGTCATCCCATATAACGCAATACGTTATAACGTCGTCCCACATAACGTAATACGTTATAACGTCATCCCGTATTACGTAATACGTTATAACGTCATCGCATATAACGCAATACGTTATAACGTCGTCCCACATAACGTAATACGTTATAACGTCATCCCATATTACGTAATGCGTTATAACGTCATCCCATATAACGTAATACGGTATAACGTCATACCATATAACCTATTTACGTTATAACGTCATACCATATAACGTATTACGTTAAAACGTCATACCATATAACCTATTACGTTATAACGTCATGCCATATAACGTAATACGTTATAACGTTATACCATATAACCTATTACGTTATAACGTCATACCATATAAACTAATACGTTATAACGGTATTCCATATAACGGAATACGTTATAACGTCATCCCATATAACGTAATACGTTATAACGTCATCCCATATAACGTAATACGTTATAACGTCATCCCATATAACGTAATACGTTATAACGTCATCCCATATAACGTAATACGTTATAACGTCATACCATATAACCTATTTACGTTATAACGTCATACCATATAACGTAATTCGGTATAACATCATACCATATAACCTATTTACGTTATAACGTCATACCATATAACGTATTACGTTATAACGTCATGCCATATAACGTAATATGCTATAACGTCATACCATATAACCTAACACGTTATAACGGTATTCCATATAACGGAATACGTTATAACGTCATCCCATATAACGTAATGCGTTATAACGTCGTGCCATATTACGTAATACGTTATAACGTCATCCCATATAACGTAATACGGTATAACGTCATAACATATAACCTATTTACGTTATAACGTCATACCATATAACGTATTACGTTATAACGTCATACCATATAACCTATTACGTTATAACGTCATACCATATAACGTAATACGTCATAACGTTATACCATATAACCTATTACGTTATAACGTCATCCCATATAACGTAATACGTTATAACGTCATCCCATATAACGTAATACGTTATAACGTCATCCCATATAACGCAATACGTTATAACGTCGTCACACATAACGTAATACGTTATAACGTCATCCCATATTACGTAATACGTTATAACGTCATAACATATAACGCAATACGTTATAACGTCGTCCCACATAACGTAATACGTTATAACGTCAGCCCATATTACGTAATGCGTTATAACGTCATCCCATATAACGTAATACGGTATAACGTCATACCATATAACCTATTTACGTTATAACGTCATACCATATAACGTATTACGTTATAACGTCATCCCATATAACGTAATACGGTATAACGTCATAACATATAACCTATTTACGTTATAACGTCATACCATATAACGTATTACGTTATAACGTCATACCATATAACCTATTACGTTATAACGTTATACCATATAACCTATTACGTTATAACGTCATCCCATATAACGTAATACGTTATAACGTCATCCTATATAACGCAATACGTTATAACGTCGTCACACATAACGTAATACGTTATAACGTCATCCCATATTACGTAATACGTTATAACGTCATCCCATATAACGTAATACGGTATAACGTCATAACATATAACATATTTACGTTATAACGTCATACCATATAACGTATTACGTTATAACGTCATACCATATAACCTATTACGTTACAACGTTATACCATATAACCTATTACGTTATAACGTCATCCCATATAACGTAATACGTTATAACGTCATCCCATATAACGCAATACGTTATATCGTCGTCCCACATAACGTAATACGTTACAACGTCATCCCATATTACGTAATACGTTATAACGTCATCCCATATAACGTAATACGTTATAACGTCATGCCATATAACGTAATACGCTATAACGTCATACCATATAACCTAATACGTTATAACGGTATTCCATATAACGGAATACGTTATAACGTCATCCCATATAACGTAATGCGTTATAACGTCGTCCCATATTACGTAATACGTTATAACGTCATCCCATATAACTTAATACGGTATAACGTCATACCATATAACCTATTTACGTTATAACGTCATACCATATATCGTATTACGTTATAACGTCATACCATATAACCTATTACGTTATAACGTCGTCCCATATAACGCAATACGTTATAACGTCGTCCCACATAACGTAATACGTTATAACGTCATCCCATATTACGTAATTCGTTATAACGTCATCCCATATAACGTAATACGGTATAACGTCATACCATATAACCTATTTACGTTATAACGTCATACCATATAACCTATTTACGTTATAACGTCATACCATATAACGTATTACGTTATAACGTCATACCATATAATCTATTACGTTATAACGTCGTCCCACATAACGTAATACGTTATAACGTCATCCCATATAACGTAATACGGTATAACGTCATAACATATAACCTATTTACGTTATAACGTCATACCATATAACGTATTACGTTATAACGTCATACCATATAACCTATTACGTTATAACGTTATACCATATAACCTATTACGTTATAACGTCATCCCATATAACGTAATACGTTATAACGTCATCCCATATAACGCAATACGCTATATCGTCGTCCCACATAACGTAATACGTTACAACGTCATCCCATATTACGTAATACGTTATAACGTAATCCCATATAACGTATTACGTTATAACGTCATGCCATATAACGTAATACGCTATAACGTCATACCATATAACCTAATACGTTATAACGGTATTCCATATAACGGAATACGTTATAACGTCATCCCATATAACGTAATGCGTTATAACGTCGTCCCATATTACGTAATACGTTATAACGTCATCCCATATAACTTAATACGGTATAACGTCATACCATATAACCTATTTACGTTATAAAGTCATACCATATAACGTATTACGTTATAACGTCATACCATATAACCTATTACGTTATAACGTCGTCCCACATAACGTAATACGTTATAACGTCATCCCATATAACGTAATACGGTATAACGTCATACCATATAACCTATTTACGTTATAACGTCATACCATATAACGTATTACGTTGTAACGTCATACCATATAACCTATTACGTTATAACGTCATACCATATAACGTAATACCTTATAACGTTATAACGTCGTCCCATAATACGTAATACGTTATAACGTCATCTCATATAACGTAATACGTTATAACGTCATCCCATATAACGCAATACGTTATAACGTCGTCCCACATAACGTAATACGTTATAACGTCATCCCATATTACGTAATTCGTTATAACGTCATCCCATATAACGTAATACGGTACAACGTCATACCATATAACCTATTTACGTTATAACGTCATACCATATAACGTAATTCGGTATAACGTCATACCATATAACCTATTTACGTTATAACGTCATACCATATAACGTATTACGTTATAACGTCATACCATATAATCTATTACGTTATAACGTCGTCCCACATAACGTAATACGTTATAACGTCATCCCATATAACGTAATACGGTATAGCGTCATACTATATAACCTATTTACGTTATAACGTCATACCATATAACGTATTACGTTATAACGTCATACCATATAACCTATTACGTTATAACGTCATACCATATAACGTAATACCTTATAAGGTTATAACGTCGTCCCATATAACGTAGTACGTTATAACGTCATCTCATATAACGTAATACGATATAACGTCATCCTATATAACGCAATACGTTATAACGTCGTCCCACATAACGTAATACGTTATAACGTCATCCCATATTACGTAATGCGTTATAACGTCATCCCATATAACGTAATACGGTATTACGTCATACCATATAACCTATTTACGTTATAACGTTATACCATATAACGTAAGTCGGTATAACGTCTTCCCATATAACGTAATACGTTATAACGTCATCCCATATAACGCAATACGTTATAACGTCGTCCCACATAACGTAATACGTTATAACGTCATCCCACATTACGTAATGCGTTATAACGTCATCCCATATAACGTAATACGGTATAACGTCATACCATATAACCCATTTACGTTATAACGTCATGCCATATAACGTAATTCGGTATAACATCATACCATATAACCTATTTACGTTATAACGTCATACCATATAACGTATTACGTTATAACGTCATGCCATATAACGTAATATGCTATAACGTCATACCATATAACCTAACACGTTATAACGGTATTCCATATAACGGAATACGTTATAACGTCGTCCCATATAACGTAATGCGTTATAACGTCGTGCCATATTACGTAATACGTTATAACGTCATCCCATATAACGTAATACGTTATAACGTCATCCCATATAACGTATTACGTTATAACGTCATGCCATATAACGTAATACGGTATAACGTCATACCATATAACCTATTTACGTTATAACGTCATACTATATAACGCAATACGGTATAACGTCATACCATATAACCTATTTACGTTATAACGTCATACCATATAACCTAATACGTTATAACGTCATCCCATATAACGTAATACGGTATAACGTCATAGCATATAAAATATTTACGTTATAACGTCATACCATATAACGTATTACGTTATAACGTCATACCATATAACCTATTACGTTCTAACGTCATACCACATAACGTAATACGTTATAACGTTATACCATATAACCTA